>NW_028260383.1:0-44423 GCF_056163025.1 Triticum urartu | reverse complement strand
AGCTACTCTAGGGTTGGGGAGTAGGGCCAGGGGGGGAAGTTCTAGATACTTTTCCGTACTTTGTATCTGGCGTACTTCACCTAATTTCCTCCGCAGTCTTAGGCTTCGGTGGCATTTATCACGCGCTTTCTGGGGACCCGAGACTCTTGAGGGAATCTTTTCCATTCTTTGGTTATGTCTGGAAAGATAGAAATAAAATGACTACAATTTTGGGTATTCACTTAATTTTGTTAGGTCTAGGTTGCTTTTCTTCTAGTACTCAAGGCTCTTTATTTTTGGCGGTGTATATGATACCTGGGCCCCCTGGGGGGGGGAGATGTAAGAAAAAATTTACCAATTTGACCCTTAGTCCCAGTGTTATATTTTGGTTATTTACTAAAATCTCCTTTTGGTGGAGAAGGGTGGATTGTTAGTGTAGATGATTTAGAAGATATAATTGGTGGGCATGTATGGTTGGGTTTTATTTGTGTATTTGGCGGAATTTGGCATATTTTAACCAAACCCTTCGCATGGGCTCGCCGTGCATTTGTATGGTCCTGGAGAAGCTTACTTGTCTTATAGTTTAGCTTGCTTTATCTGTCTTGGGTTTTATCGCTTGTTGTTTTGTATGGTTCAATAATACAGCTTATCCGAGTGAGTTTTTATGGACCCACCGGGCCAGAAGCTTCTCAAGCTCAAGCATTTACTTTTCTAGTTAGAGACCAGCGTCCTTGGAGCTAATGTGGGGATCCGCTCAAGGACCCCACAGGTTTAGGTAAATATCTAATGCGTTCCCCAACTGGGGAGGTTATCTTTGGAGGGGAAACTATGCGTTTTTTGGGGACCTTCGTGCTCCATGGTTAGAACCTCTAAGGGGCCCCAACGGTTTGGGACTTGAGTAGGTTGAAAAAAGACATACAACCTTGGGCAAGAACGACGCTCAGCAGAATATATGGACCCCACGCTCCTTTAGGGCTCCTTTAAATTCCGTGGGTGGCGTAGCTACCGAGATCAATGCAGTTAATTATGTCTCTCCTAGAAGTTGGTTATCAACTTCTCATTTTGTTTCTAGGATTCTTCTTTTTTTGTGGGCCATTTATGGCATGCAGGAAGAGCCCGAAGCTGCTGCAGCAGGTTTTTGAAAAGGGGAATCGATCGTGATTTGGAACCTGTTTCTTTACATGAACCCTCTTAACTAAGATTTTCTTATTTATACCTGTTTCTACTTTTTTTTCTGTTCTGGCTCGGTTATTCCATCTAGCCGAGCCATTCATTCCTTTTTATGAAAGAAAGATAAGGGACAGAAAAAAAAAAAATAAATAAAAATGAAAGAAACAAACGTATTCAATAAGCAAAAAGGAGAGAGAGGGGATTCGAACCCTCGATAGTTCCTAGAACTATACCGGTTTTCAAGACCGGAGCTATCAACCACTCAGCCATCTCTCCCACAGCCTAATCCTTATTTTTACTCCTACAAATAGAAACATAGCCATATAAAAAATAAAAAGATTTATTAGCCTCTAGAAAGATATCAGATACAAGTTCCTTTTCGATATATCTCTGTATACTGTATACACGGATACAGGATCCGCTATACCCGCTTGTGAAATAAAGAGTAAATAATCTCTTCTCACCCCCATATCCAAATAAAAAAGCGGTTTAAGTAATAAATTTGAATTAAAGAGAAGAATCAATGGATTCATGATTAAACCCCTCCTACTTCTTGTATTTTTTTACAATTTTGGTTTAAGTGAGGGATCAAATATGTAGTCAACTTTATTTGATGGTAGCTTGGAGGATTAGAAATATGACTATTGCTTTCCAATTAGCTGTTTTTGCATTAATTGCGACTTCCTCAGTCTTAGTAATTAGTGTACCCCTTGTATTTGCTTCTCCTGATGGTTGGTCAAATAATAAAAATGTTGTATTTTCCGGTACATCATTATGGATTGGACTAGTCTTTCTCGTAGCTATTCTGAATTCTCTCATTTCTTAAATGAAATTTGGTTAATATTTATTAACCCCATAAAAAAGAAATAATAAAGGCCATTTCTTCTAAAAAATTAGAATAGTGAGACGTATTAAAACGCAATTTGCGTTCCGAATTGCTAGCTCTTCTCTTTCAGTATTATGAAATTCCATTCCCATTAGAATATTCATTGACAGATAATAAAAAAAGGAAAACTCTAATATAATAGAAAATGAAATGAAACGGTCGACCCAGACATAGAAGGTCGACCCAGGCGGATATACGCTATAAAATATATACCGTAGCGAGCGTAGTTCAATGGTAAAATATCTCCTTGCCAAGGAGAAGATACGGGTTCGATTCCCGCCGCTCGCCCGCTTAATTTATCAAAGTACTATGATAAAAAGTTTAGTCTAGTTAACTGTTTAACTACTTATATTAAATTAAGTATTAATTAGGTGTTAGTCTAGTGCCGTATCCCTTACTATCTTACCCTTCCTTTGCATCCCACTCAAAAAAAGAGGGCGCTCCAGAGGCAGAAATAGAACTCGCCAACAGAGCTCCAAAAATTGGGTATTAACTGAGACAAACAACGGGCAAACTTTTTTTAAAGGGAAGGGAGAGGTAGACTGTCCCTTTCGTTTCATTTTTATTTTCTGCAGGGTAGGGAGAGGCCTTGCGCCCTTCTTTTTTTGAAGGCAAGTGACTTCGCAAACTGCTCAATTTTGCCCTCTAGGGCCGGGAACTAATGAATAAAAAAGGGTTGGATACGCCCCTCTACCATACATATCTAGAGAAATAGAATAGTCCTTTTATACAGACTGCTAAGTGCGGAGACGGGAATCGAACCCGTGACCTCAAGGTTATGAGCCTCGTGAGCTACCAAACTGCTCTACTCCGCTCTGGAGTACCAGAAACTGGTGGACAAAAAAAGGCTTGAATACAAGCCTCTAACATGTCTAGACAAATAGAATACTCCTTTTATACAGAATGGAGCGGGTAGCGGGAATCGAACCCGCATCGTTAGCTTGGAAGGCTAGGGGTTATAGTCGACGTTGGTTGATTATTTTTAACGTCTCTAATTCAAAACCGAACATGAAATTTTGATTTCATTCGGCTCCTTTATGGATATTCTCACCACTTAACATCTATGTCAGCTTTTCTATTTGAATGGAACCAAAGCTCTCCGCTTTCTAGATGATCCTTATAGAGTAGGAGATAGAAATTCTATCTAAATTCATCTAATCTACTTACTTCGTTCCCTAATTTCATTCAAGAGATCCTGAGGAAAAGAATTGGGTTTCCACCGAGCTGAAACAATATGCGGATGGTTCTAGTAAACCAAAACTATCGTTTTTTAGCTATTTGGCTTCCTTATTCCTTATTTTAAGAAGATTTAGTTACGATTGGAAATCAACTTTTTTGTATCTTCATCCATAGATCCTTTACTCATATTTTCAAAATTGGAATACTTAATCCAATGCAAAATTATGCTTCGCGACTCTGTACTCATAATCCTATTTTTATTTTGGATGCAATTTAAATTAGTCTTTGGATACAAATCGCCAGAATGTATATTCTTCCTCAATATGCTATTGAGAGGAAAAAGGATTTAATCCTTTATAAGAACTAAAGTTTTCATCGGAATATAAAAATAAAAAACTTAAGGATGCCTTAAGTATATCATTTCAAATTCAGTTATTAATAGAACGAATCACACTTTTACCACTAAACTATACCCGCTACATTGTAGATTATGGTATAAATGGTACCCTTTGTCAAGGATAGCCATTTGACAAGAAGGCTAATTCCCCCTTATTGAATCAGATGGAGAAGGTTCATGACACTGAGCCGTTGGTACTTCTACTTCGATCGCTCGCCTTTACTTTAGGATTTAGATAGCCCCTCTGGTCTGTAAAAAAAATCTTTTCTTACCATGCTAATAGCGCCTGAACCAAATGTATTTATTTTGATTAGGATCCTATTCTACGGTTACGACTACAATAATAATTATTTACTTTGCAAGGACGTAAGTGTGTCAGACTGCTAAATTGTTTTATTATTCCTACAATATAAACTAGGGGATATAGGGGGTAACACTGTCCCTATAAAT
Source organism: Triticum urartu (assembly GCF_056163025.1). NCBI lineage: Eukaryota > Viridiplantae > Streptophyta > Magnoliopsida > Poales > Poaceae > Triticum > Triticum urartu. Next base: position 40,362 of record NW_028260383.1, on the reverse strand, counting down.
TCCTTTTTTCCTTTTCTTTTTTGTCCAGAATTGAACAAAAAAGAAATTATGGAAGATGTTTTCTTCCCCCATTAAGTCCGAGCCATAGAGTAAGAGTGAGATGAGTTTTCCAAATTCATCATAGACTTTCCCTATGGCTTGATAGAAGTAAGCAGCAAAGAGTCGTAACTTAAAGAAAAAAACGGACAGGGCCGACAGATTTACCTGATGTAAAGAAGATCCTAAAAGTCTCTGATTAGTCGACTCTCTCCATTTAACACTTTCCTCTCTCTCCTTTTTTCCACTGACTCAATTCTAGTTTATTAGATTCTTGTTTAAAAGAATGCAAAAAGTTCAATAGAACTAAGAACACATAAAAAATAGCATAGAGGATCAAGGCCATTACCAAAAGTTCCTCCCAAGGATCCTATATCCTATTGGGTATCTGTTCCCCGCCTTTTCCCGCTAGGATCGGAAATCTTATATTTTCCATATCCATATACCGTTGAATCCTTGGGGTTCCAGAATCCGCCTATTTTACTAGTCTTCGGAAACGGAAAACCCTGAACCAAGAAGAGTTGGATATGTTATGTAGGGTATGTTTTTTTTTATTAATTTTATTTTGAGCTCTCAAGATATCGATATATACATATACAATCTCTACATAATGTCTCTCTCTCTATCTCTATATATTATATATATAATATGTACATTATGCAGTAGACCCATAATGGGAAATCCAAGTGGCTAATTTTTGAATTAAATAAAAAGCCCTTTTAACTCAGTGGTAGAGTAATGCCATGGTAAGGCATAAGTCATCGGTTCAAATCCGATAAAGGGCTTTTTAAATTAGTGGTAGAGTAATCTCGTGCTAAGACGTAAGTCGTTGGTTCGAATCTGATAGAGTACTTTTCTACTAAATTGATTCACTTTTTTTCTTTGTTTTTGAAACTTTCTCTATATTTTTAGAGAATTTTATGACTTAGTGCGGGATGGATGCATTTTTGGTATGAACACTAAATGAAGCACGGAGAATTAATCTATAACGATCAACTAAAAAAAATCCTAGATGAAAACATAACAGAAAAGTTGGAAAAACTCTTTGCTTTGGATCTATTTATACTTTTCGAGTATATTGACAATTCCAAAAAACTGCTCATACTATGATTATAGTATAATCACGAGCGGTTGTATATGGCCCTATCGTCTAGTGATGCCCCTATCGTCTAGTGGTTCAGGACATCTCTCTTTCAAGGAGGCAGCGGGGATTCGACTTCCCCTGGGGGTAGGGAGTATTATGAAAGGAGGTTAATCATAGATTAGCAAAAACCCTAGAATAAATTCTTCCTGGGTCGATGCCCGAGTGGTTAATGGGGACGGACTGTAAATTCGTTGACAATGTCTACGCTGGTTCAAATCCAGCTCGGCCCAAACCAAAAATCTAGGGCTTCGTGAGTATGAACTAAATCCTTTTGTTTTTCTTCCATAAAATAAAATGTCTGATCTATAGAAATAAAAGATAAAGAAAAAAGGGAAATTTTTTTTTCTAATCCATATCTCTCTCATTCCTTTCTTACAAACAAAAGAGTTTTTCTTATTGAAGGCTGGATTATTATCCATTTTTAGTGATAAAAAATCACGACATACTAGTTATGTCACTCTCACTATACCCACGTATAATATAATATGTGGGTATGTAGTATATGATTCGTCTATTTCTTAGAGTACGAAAGACGAATCGAATCTTCTTATGGTTCTATTTAAGAATGGGTATGCCATACACCCCGCGGGGATTGTAGTTCAATTGGTCAGAGCACCGCCCTGTCAAGGCGGAAGCTGCGGGTTCGAGCCCCGTCAGTCCCGAACTAGGGTTCAATGAATGGAGAAATTGATATTTCCTTTTTCCATGAAAAAAAGGGGCAGGGAGCAAGATCAAATACCCACAGGGCACCCTTACTTCACTTTTTTATTTTGCATCTCTCATTAAAGAGGGAGGGAGGGCATATAGGAATTTTTTTTTCACTACTCCCAATCGATAAAGAAAGACACACATACGATATGTGGATTAGTAGAATTTAGGATATTATATTACTCTATCTTTCTTTATGATGATACCATCCTCATCTTAATTTCCTATTCCACTCTTATGGAATAGAGTACCGGTATTTTACCGGAATCCATACATAAATCGTATTCCCTTTTTATTTCAGACCTCTTTTCCCCATCTCACTTCTACTGCTTATTTGGATGTCTATGTGACCCATAGAAAGTGAAAGTTGGTCATATAATACATACATAATTGTATGTATAACTATAAGAAAAAGGAAGGGAAATTGTATAAGATTAAGAAAGTATAAGATTAAGAAAGCTCGTGGGTTAGAGATATAGAAAAGAAAAAGTAGAAAAGGATTAAAAAAGAGGGAATTCCTAATCCAATCAAAAAACCCATTTTGGTCTTAGTGTGGATAGAGGATCTTCCTATGTTATACTATATAACTCTCATCCGTGAAATATAACTCTCATCCATGAATTGATTTGATAGATCCGATATTCATAATATTGAATTGATTCAGTATTATCAGAATGCAAGCCCTACCCTTGAATTTACAAGATACCCCTTTTTCCTCTCCATGGGATTACATCCCGAGTTATTGTGAAAATAAAAAATAAAGAGGTTATGGAAGTCAATATTCTCGCATTTATTGCTACTGCACTGTTCATTCTAGTTCCTACTTCTTTTTTACTTATTATTTATGTAAAAACAGTCAGCCAAAATAATTAATTGGAATTCCAATTAATCATTGAAGAAATTAAAAAGGGATTAAATAAAAAAAATCCAAGTCTTAAATGAAAGGATCTGGTTGGAATCTTAAAGTGTGGTAGAAAGAACTACATATAGTTTTTTCTACGACACTTTAGATTCTTTCTATTATATTATCTTTGAATCTACATAGAATAGATTAGTAGATTGAAATAGTTAAGTAGTCTAATTCAATTTCTTTTTTCATTGCATCCACTTAATTTCAATCAGGTCAAAATAAAAAAATCTAAGACAATTCTTGACCAAAGAATCCATGGAAGGAAAGAAAAATAATATGAAGAATAGACTATAGTAAAAAGTAAAAGGAAATGGAAAATGTGTGATATGCCGTGAATAGTTCCGTGGAAGAAAGTCTAATTTTCTTATGTATAGAACTTTTTTTAACCATTCGTCATTTCTAGTAGAAATTCTGAATTGGTATAATGGCTCTTTCTTACATTACAACTTACAATACAAGAGTTTCTTACAGGAGTGAAACAAAACTAAAGAAAAAGATTAAAGAATAACGTTTGACAAAATGATTAATGCAAAATGATCCATTAAAGAAAAGAATTGATACAACAATTTGATTACTTAATCAATTAGTAGTATCCCTAGAGTCCACTCCTTCCCCATACTACTAGTGAAAGAGAAAATGTAAAGACTACCATTAAAGCAGCCCAAGCGAGACTTACTATATCCATCTAAATTATGTCTCCTATTTCTATGAAGGGATTATTCTACTATTGATCAATAATCATAGTGGAATCAAGGGTACAGAGTCAAAAAGGGATTCCGCCCTAAGGCCATGGATCAATCAGTTCAAGGAATTTACTCCTAACAAATTCTTATAGGAATTCTGGTAGAATTAGAGAGCATTAAAAATACGAGATACTATAGCCCTTTTTTCCTTAAAAAAGAAAGAGTACGGGAATGATGTCCTGAATAGAAGAAGCGGGAATAGGAAGATTTTTTATTCCTTTTGTTACTCTTTTTTTTTTTTTTAAGCAAAGGACGCCCGAATATACCATAAAATTATCGATAGATAAATATTTATTGGATACCTACCTTACCTAATGTTTATTTTTGACCTAAACCCTGCAGCCTTGCTTTGTATCATTCTATGAAAGAATGAAGAGATTTTATCCATAATACAACTCCTAAATTGATTTTTGATCGACCTATTTAATCTGATTCTCGTTAGAATTAAGTAGTCCTTACTTTAGTGTATGTAGGTAACATAAGATGTACGATAAAAAAATGTATAATAATTAGTAAGTCTTGATATTCTTTCGTGGAGTCCCTTCTTGAATCTTAGATTGAAAAAAAAAAAGAATGCCCCTTAGGGACCTTTCTTTGGATACCAAGATTTCTGACATCTTATCCTCGTATTTTAAAATTATCAAATCGAATCTCAATTAAGAACCAATTCAAATTCATATAATAAAAGAATAAGGAAACACTACCTCACCCCTATTGATAACCATTTTGGCCACTACCGTCAAAACAAACCCTAACCCTAGTTTGAGGATAGAACTATGGTATGGTTTCTCTAAACCCAGTATCGGCAGGCCCAGTTACTCTCTTGCCCGAACTTATGCGAAGTAAAAATTTATCGAATTCGATCAGCACTATAAAAAAAACCTAAGTATTTTATTGATCAGGCGGCACCCAGATTTGAACTGGGGATAAAGGATTTGCAGTCCCCTGCCTTACCGCTTGGCCATGCCGCCAAAAAATCCGATCAAAAATCTAGAAAACAGCAAGTATTCATCCACGTTTTCTTACGAAAAGCCCCTTTTATTTTGAATATAATTCTACTTACTTTTTTCCAATCTTTTTCAAAAAATCTATTCCTGCTTTTTTTGATCCAGTTTCTATTATTCTCCTCGATAGATTCTATCTTAAAACATACATTGTTAACACAATAAAACTTCCCATTTCTTTCTATTGAGATGAAAAAGAAGAAAAAGTGGATTTCTATTCACAGGCTGCAAAATTCAGAATAAATTGGAACCGTTAACTAGAATTCTCTTTTTTTTATTGCAGTAGTGAACTACTCTTAAATCGGTATTATCTCCCCCCCCTTCAATGGCATAATAAAATATTATGGCTTTATGCTTAATCCGTGTATAGGTAAACTTTAGGTCCGAACAGCATTATTATCCAAAGATCCCCTTTATGTACATATCTCTATGGGGAATCATGCTTTAATTTTTCAAAGTATTAAATTAAATATCTTGAATAAAAAAAGGAAATTTGCTCTGATATAGAGTATAACCTGACTATCTTGGCGTACCCAAGTGAAATTACGATAAAAGAAAAGCATGGATATGGGGAGAGGTGGATAACTAGATTGGCATGTACTTAAAAAAGGGACTTACTTTATTTTAGAATTCCACAATGAAATACTGAATTTTCTAGCAATTATACTACTCCGATCCGAAATAAAAAAGAACCCTCAAATTATTTTGAGAAATTAAAGTAAGCACGCTATTCTAAATCGAAGTAAAGTCAAACTTTCTAGTATATTATATTACGGCTTTATTACATTCATAGAAAGGAGATAAAATGAGAAATCTTTGCCATCCAATCTGATTAGAATATCATAACATAAAGTATAAGTGGCAGAATTTTTTTTGTAGGAATGTTTTATCAATTCATTTTCATTTCATTTGTACCCCTGGCAAACTCGAACTTTCGTCCAAATGGTCTCTATTCATATGTATGAAATACATATATGAAATACGTATGTGGAGTTCCCTAGAATTTCATGTGATTCAGTAAACAGAATATAGATTCCATGATTGCTAGATCGATCCATAGGGATTGATGAAGAGTGAGCTGATAATGGAATTTTTCTTTGATAAACAGGAAACTTAAGATTAAGATGCTCCGGAATGGAAACGAGGGAATGTCCACAATACCCGGATTTAGTCAGATCCAATTCGAGGGATTTTGTAGGTTCATTAATCAAGCCTTGGCAGAAGAACTTGACAAGTTTCCAACAATTAAAGATCCAGATCACGAAATTGCATTTCAATTATTTGCGAAAGGATATCAACTGCTAGAACCCTCGATAAAAGAAAGAGATGCTGTGTATGAATCACTCACCTATTCTTCCGAATTATATGTATCTGCGAGATTAATTTTTGGTTTCGATGTGCAAAAGCAAACCATTTCTATCGGAAACATTCCTATAATGAATTCCTTAGGAACCTTTATTATAAATGGAATATACCGAATTGTGATCAATCAAATATTGCTAAGTCCTGGTATTTACTACCGCTCGGAATTAGATCATAAGGGAATTTCTATCTACACTGGCACTATAATATCAGATTGGGGGGGGAGATCGGAATTAGCAATTGATAAAAAAGAAAGGATATGGGCTCGCGTGAGTAGAAAACAAAAGATATCTATTCTAGTTCTATCATCAGCTATGGGTTCGAATCTAAGAGAAATTCTGGATAATGTTTCCTACCCTGAAATTTTCTTGTCTTTCCCGAATGCTAAAGAGAAGAAGAGGATTGAGTCAAAAGAAAAAGCTATTTTGGAGTTTTATCAACAATTTGCTTGTGTAGGTGGGGACCTGGTATTTTCGGAGTCCTTATGCGAGGAATTACAAAAGAAATTTTTTCAACAAAAATGTGAATTAGGAAGGATTGGTCGACGAAATATGAATCGGAGACTTAATCTTGATATTCCTCAGAACAATACATTCTTGTTACCACGAGATGTATTGGCCGCTACGGATCATTTGATTGGAATGAAATTTGGAACGGGTATACTTGACGATGACGATATGAATCACTTGAAAAATAAACGTATTCGTTCGGTTGCGGATCTGTTACAAGATCAATTCGGATTGGCTCTTGGTCGTTTACAACATGCAGTTCAAAAAACTATTCGTAGAGTATTCATACGTCAATCGAAACCGACTCCCCAAACTTTGGTAACTCCAACTTCAACTTCAATTTTATTAATAACTACTTATGAGACCTTTTTTGGCACATACCCGTTATCTCAAGTTTTTGATCAAACGAATCCATTGACACAAACTGTTCATGGGCGAAAAGTGAGTTGTTTAGGTCCTGGAGGGTTGACGGGGAGAACCGCAAGTTTTCGGAGCCGAGATATTCATCCGAGTCACTATGGGCGTATTTGTCCAATTGACACGTCTGAAGGAATCAATGTTGGACTTACTGGATCCTTAACAATTCATGCGAGAATTGATCACTTGTGGGGATCCATAGAGAGTCCGTTTTATGAAATATCTGCTGAGAAAGCAAAAGAAAAAAAAGAGAGACAGGTGGTTTATCTATCACCAAATAGAGATGAATATTATATGATAGCAGCAGGAAATTCTTTGTCCTTGAATCAAGGTATTCAGGAAGAACAGGTTGTTCCGGCTAGATACCGTCAAGAATTCTTGACTATTGCATGGGAACAGATTCATGTTAGAAGTATTTTTCCTTTCCAATATTTTTCTATTGGGGGTTCTCTCATTCCTTTTATTGAGCACAATGATGCGAATCGGGCTTTAATGAGTTCTAATATGCAGCGCCAAGCAGTTCCGCTTTCTCGGTCCGAGAAATGCATTGTTGGAACTGGATTGGAACGCCAAACAGCTCTAGATTCGAGGGTTTCCATTATAGCCGAACGCGAGGGAAAGATCATTTCTACTGATAGTCATAAGATACTTTTATCAAGTAGTGGGAAGACTATAAGTATTCCTTTAGTTAACCACCGTCGCTCTAACAAAAATACTTGTATGCACCAAAAACCCCGGGTTCCACGGGGTAAATCCATTAAAAAAGGACAAATTTTAGCAGAAGGAGCTGCTACAATTGGGGGCGAACTTGCTTTAGGAAAAAACGTATTAGTAGCTTATATGCCATGGGAAGGTTACAATTTTGAAGACGCAGTACTAATTAGCGAACGTTTGGTATATGAAGATATTTATACCTCTTTTCACATCCGGAAATATGAAATTCAGACGGATACGACAAGCCAGGGCTCCGCTGAAAAAATCACTAAAGAAATACCACATCTAGAAGAACATTTACTCCGCAATTTGGACAGAAATGGAGTTGTTAGGTTGGGATCCTGGGTAGAAACTGGTGATATTTTAGTAGGTAAATTAACGCCTCAGATAGCGAGCGAATCATCTTATATCGCGGAAGCTGGATTATTACGGGCCATATTTGGCCTTGAGGTTTCCACTTCAAAAGAAACTTCTCTGAAATTACCTATAGGTGGAAGAGGGCGCGTTATCGATGTGAAATGGATCCAAAGGGACCCGCTCGACATAATGGTTCGTGTATATATTTTACAGAAACGTGAAATCAAAGTTGGGGATAAAGTAGCCGGAAGACATGGGAATAAAGGGATCATTTCCAAAATTTTGCCTAGGCAAGATATGCCCTATTTGCAAGATGGAACACCCGTTGATATGGTCTTCAATCCCTTAGGAGTACCCTCCCGAATGAATGTGGGACAAATATTTGAAAGCTCGCTCGGATTAGCGGGGGATCTGCTAAAGAAACATTATAGAATAGCACCCTTTGATGAGAGATATGAGCAAGAGGCTTCAAGAAAACTTGTGTTTTCAGAATTATATGAAGCCAGTAAAGAAACAAAAAATCCATGGGTATTTGAACCCGAGTACCCGGGAAAAAGCAGAATATTTGATGGAAGAACAGGCGACCCCTTTGAGCAACCTGTTCTAATAGGGAAGTCCTATATCTTAAAATTAATTCATCAAGTTGATGAGAAAATTCATGGGCGTTCTACTGGGCCCTACTCACTTGTTACACAACAACCGGTTAGAGGAAGAGCCAAGCAAGGGGGACAACGAGTAGGAGAAATGGAAGTTTGGGCTTTAGAAGGATTTGGTGTTGCTCATATTTTACAAGAGATACTTACTTATAAATCTGACCATCTTATAGCTCGCCAAGAAATACTTAATGCTACGATCTGGGGAAAAAGAATACCTAATCATGAGGATCCTCCAGAATCTTTTCGAGTGCTCGTTCGAGAACTACGATCTTTGGCTCTAGAACTGAATCATTTCCTTGTATCTGAAAAGAACTTCCAGGTTAATAGGGAGGAAGTTTGATCGGAATAAATATAAATTCTTTTCTTATTTCTATTTTATGATTGACCAATATAAACATCAACAACTTCAAATTGGACTCGTTTCCCCTCAACAAATAAAGGCTTGGGCTAACAAAAACCTACCTAATGGAGAAGTCGTTGGCGAAGTCACAAGGCCCTCTACTTTTCATTATAAAACCGATAAACCAGAAAAAGATGGATTGTTTTGCGAAAGAATCTTTGGACCCATAAAAAGCGGGATTTGCGCTTGTGGCAATTCTCGAGCGAGCGGAGCTGAAAACGAAGACGAAAGATTTTGCCAAAAATGCGGGGTCGAATTTGTGGATTCTCGGATACGAAGATATCAAATGGGATACATCAAACTCGCATGTCCCGTGACTCATGTGTGGTATTTGAAAGGTCTTCCTAGTTATATCGCGAATCTTTTAGATAAACCTCTTAAGAAGTTGGAGGGCCTAGTATACGGCGATTTCTCTTTTGCTAGGCCCAGCACTAAAAAACCCACTTTTTTACGATTACGAGGTTTATTCGAAGAGGAAATTGCATCCTGTAACCACAGCATTTCTCCCTTTTTTTCTACCCCAGGCTTTGCAACATTTCGAAATCGGGAAATTGCGACAGGAGCAGGTGCTATTAGAGAACAATTAGCAGATTTGGATTTGCGAATTATTATAGAGAATTCTTTGGTCGAATGGAAGGAATTAGAAGACGAGGGGTATAGTGGAGATGAGTGGGAAGATAGAAAAAGACGAATAAGAAAAGTTTTTTTGATTAGACGCATGCAATTGGCGAAACATTTTATTCAAACAAATGTAGAACCAGAATGGATGGTTTTGTGCTTATTACCGGTTCTTCCTCCCGAATTGAGACCTATTGTTTATAGGTCTGGAGATAAAGTAGTGACTTCAGACATTAATGAACTTTATAAGAGAGTTATCCGTCGGAACAACAATCTTGCCTATCTATTAAAAAGAAGTGAATTAGCGCCAGCAGATTTAGTAATGTGCCAGGAAAAATTGGTACAAGAAGCCGTGGATACACTTCTTGATAGTGGGTCCCGCGGGCAACCGACGAGGGATGGTCACAATAAAGTATACAAATCACTTTCAGATGTAATTGAAGGTAAAGAGGGAAGGTTTCGCGAGACTCTGCTTGGGAAACGGGTCGATTACTCGGGGCGTTCTGTCATTGTTGTGGGTCCTTCGCTTTCATTACATCAATGTGGATTACCTCTAGAGATAGCAATAAAGCTTTTTCAGCTATTTGTAATTCGCGATTTAATCACGAAACGCGCCACTTCTAATGTAAGGATTGCTAAAAGGAAAATTTGGGAAAAAGAACCCATTGTATGGGAAATACTTCAAGAAGTTATGCGGGGACATCCTGTACTGTTAAATAGAGCACCTACCCTGCATAGATTAGGCATACAGGCCTTTCAACCCACTTTAGTAGAGGGGCGTACTATTTCTTTACACCCATTAGTGTGTAAGGGTTTCAATGCGGACTTTGATGGAGATCAAATGGCTGTTCATCTACCTTTATCCTTGGAAGCTCAGGCAGAAGCCCGTTTACTTATGTTTTCTCATATGAATCTCTTATCTCCCGCTATTGGGGATCCTATTTGCGTACCAACCCAAGACATGCTTATCGGGCTTTATGTATTAACGATTGGAAAGCGTCGAGGTATTTGTGCAAATAGATATAATAGTTGCAGAAACTACCCAAATCTAAAAGTAAATTACAATAATAATAATAATTTTAAATATAGGAAAGATAAAGAACCCCATTTTTCTAGTTCTTATGATGCACTGGGAGCTTATAGACAAAAACTAATCAGTTTAGATAGTCCCTTGTGGCTACGATGGAACCTGGATCAACGCGTCATTGGGTCAAGAGAAGTTCCGATTGAAGTTCAATATGAATCTTTGGGGACTTATCATGAGATTTATGCCCACTATCTAATAATGGGAAATAGAAAAAAAGAAATTCGTTCGATATACATTCGAACCACTCTTGGTCATATTTCTTTTTATAGAGAAATAGAGGAAGCCATACAAGGATTTAGTCAGGCCTATTCATACACTACCTAAACAAGAAAGTTAGATTCGGCGATGCCCCTCCCCTTTCGGGGGGCATTCCGATTTCCCTAGTATCATCATTATTTGCCACGCGAATCCAGATTGAGATTGAGGCAATTAAGTTAATTAAATTTTCGAATCACTGACTCAGGCCCATTGTCGAATCCTACTCAGCAATTGTCGAATCCTACTCAGCCGAAAAGGGGGTACTTATGTATGGCGGAACGGGCCAATCTGGTCTTTCATAATAAAGAGATAGACGGAACTGGTATGAAACGACTTATTAGCAGATTAATAGATCATTTTGGAATGGGATATACATCCCATATACTGGATCAACTAAAGACTCTGGGCTTCCATCAAGCCACTACTACATCGATTTCGTTAGGAATCGAGGATCTTTTAACAATACCCTCTAAGGGATGGTTAGTCCAAGACGCGGAACAACAGAGTTTTCTTTTGGAGAAACACTATTATTATGGGGCTGTACACGCGGTAGAAAAATTACGCCAATCTGTTGAGATATGGTATGCGACAAGTGAATATTTGAAACAAGAAATGAATTCAAATTTTCGGATAACGGATCCTTCTAATCCAGTCTATCTAATGTCTTTTTCAGGAGCCAGAGGAAATGCATCTCAAGTACACCAATTAGTAGGTATGAGAGGATTAATGTCGGACCCTCAAGGACAAATGATTGATTTACCTATTCAAAGCAATTTACGCGAGGGACTTTCTTTGACAGAATATATAATTTCCTGCTATGGAGCCCGCAAAGGGGTTGTAGATACTGCTGTGCGAACAGCAGATGCTGGATATCTTACACGTAGACTTGTTGAAGTAGTTCAACATATTATTGTGCGTAGAAGAGATTGTGGTACTATCCGAGGTATTTCTGTAAGTCCTCAAAATGGGATGACGGAAAAACTTTTTGTCCAAACACTAATTGGTCGTGTATTAGCAGACGATATATATATCGGTTCACGATGCATTGCCGCGCGAAATCAAGATATTGGAATTGGATTAGTCAATCGATTCATAACTGCCTTTCGAGCACAACCATTTCGAGCACAACCAATATATATTAGAACCCCCTTTACTTGCCGAAGCACTTCTTGGATCTGTCAATTATGCTATGGCCGGAGTCCTACTCATAGTGATCTGGTCGAATTGGGAGAAGCCGTAGGTATTATTGCAGGTCAATCAATTGGGGAGCCAGGGACTCAACTAACATTAAGAACTTTTCATACTGGCGGAGTATTCACAGGGGGTACTGCCGACCTTGTACGATCCCCTTCGAATGGAAAAATAAAATTCAATGAGAATTTGGTTCACCCCACACGTACCCGTCATGGGCAGCCTGCTTTTCTATGTTATATAGACTTGCATGTAACTATTCAGAGTCAAGATATTCTATATAGTGTGAATATTCCCTCAAAAAGCTTGATTCTAGTGCAAAATGATCAATATGTAAAATCCGAACAAGTAATTGCGGAGATTCGTGCCGGAACGTCCACTTTACATTTTAAAGAAAGGGTACAAAAGCATATTTATTCTGAATCAGACGGCGAAATGCACTGGAGTACTGATGTTTACCATGCGCCCGAATATCAATATGGTAATCTTCGCCGATTACCAAAAACAAGCCATTTATGGATATTGTCAGTAAGTATGTGCAGATCCAGTATAGCGTCTCTTTTTCACTCCACAAGGATCAAGATCAAATGAATACTTATGGTAAAAAAGATAGGGAAATTCTTGATTATTCAACGTCGGATCGAATCATGTCCAATGGCCATTGGAATTTTATCTATCCTTCTATTTTTCAAGATAATTCAGATTTGTTGGCGAAAAAGCGAAGAAATAGGTTCGTCATTCCATTACAATATCATCAAGAACAAGAGAAAGAACTAATATCCTGTTTTGGGATTTCGATTGAAATCCCCCTTATGGGTGTTTTACGTAGAAATACTATTTTTGCTTATTTTGACGATCCCCGATACAGAAAAGATAAAAAGGGTTCAGGAATTGTTAAATTTAGATATAGGACCCTAGAAGAAGAATATAGGACTCGAGCGGAAGACTCAGAAGAGGAATATGAGACCCTAGAAGACGAATACAGGACCCGAGAGGACGAATATGAATATGAAACCCTAGAAGAATCTAAATATGGAATCCTAGAAGACGAATACGAATATGAAACCCTAGAAGACGAATATGGGAGCCCAGAAAACGAATATGGGAACCCAGAGAACGAATATAGGACTTTAGAGAAAGACTCAGAAGAGGAATATGGGAGCCCAGAGAGCAAATATAGGACCCAAGAGGACGAATATGGAACTCTAGAGGAAGACTCAGAAGACGAATATGGCAGCCCCGGGGAAAGCGCAGAGGAAAAATATGGTACTTTAGAGGAAGACTCAGAAGAAGATTCAGAGGACGAATACGAGAGCCCAGAGGAAGATTCCATCTTAAAAAAAGAGGGTTTGATTGAGCATCGAGGAACAAAAGAATTTAGTCTAAAATACCAAAAAGAAGTAGATCGGTTTTTTTTCATTCTTCAAGAACTTCATATCTTGCCGAGATCTTCATCCCTAAAGATACTTGACAATAGTATTATTGGAGTGAATACACAACTCACAAAAAATACAAGAAGTCGACTAGGCGGACTGGTCCGAGTGAAGAGAAAAAAAAGCCATACGGAACTCAAAATATTTTCCGGAGATATTCATTTTCCTGAAGAGGCGGATAAGATATTAGGTGGCTGTTTGATACCGCCAGAAAGACAAAAAAAAGATTCTAAGGAATCAAAAAAAAGGAAAAATTGGGTCTATGTTCAACGGAAAAAAATTCTCAAGAGCAAGGAAAAGTATTTTGTTTCCGTTCGCCCTACAGTGGCATATGAAATGGACGAAGGAAGAAATTTAGCAACACTTTTCCCGCAGGATCTCTTGCAAGAAGAAAATAATCTCCAAATTCGACTTGTCAATTTTATTTCTCATGAAAATAGCAAGTTAACTCAAAGAATTTATCACACAAATAGTCAATTTGTTAGAACTTGCTTAGTAGTGAATTGGGAACAAGAAGAAAAAGAAAAGGCTGGTGCTTCCCTTGTTGAGGTAAGAGCAAATGATCTTATTCGCGATTTCCTAAGAATTGAGTTAGTCAAGTCCACTATTTCGTATACACGAAAAAGGTATGGTAGGACAAGTGCAGGACCGATTCCCCATAATAGGTTAGATCGCGCCAATATCAATTCTTTTTATTCCAAGGCGAAGATTGAATCACTTAGCCAACATCCAGAAGCTATTGGCACTTTGTTGAATCGAAATAAAGAATACCACTCTTTGATGATTTTGTCGGCATCCAACTGTTCTCGAATTGGTTTATTCAAGAATTCAAAACATCCCAATGCGATAAAAGAATGGAATCCTAGAATTCCTATTCGAGAAATTTTTGGGCCCTTAGGCGCTATTGTAGCTAGTATATCGCATTTTTCTTCATCTTACTATTTACTAACGCATAATAAAATCCTGTTAAAAAAATATTTGTTCGTTGACAATTTAAAACAAACCTTCCAAGTACTTCAAGAACTTAAATACTCTTTAATAGATGAAAATAAAAGGATTTCTAATTTCGATAGTAACATAATGTTGGATCCATTCCTTTTGAATTGTCACTTTGTCCATCATGATTCTTGGGAAGAGACATTGGCAATAATTCACCTTGGACAATTTATTTGTGAAAATGTATGTCTATTTAAATCGCACATAAAAAAATCCGGTCAAATTTTCATTGTAAATATGAATTCCTTTGTTATAAGAGCAGCTAAACCTTATTTGGCCACTACAGGAGCAACTGTTAATGGTCATTATGGAGAAATCCTTTACAAGGGAGATAGGTTAGTTACGTTTATATATGAAAAATCGAGATCTAGTGACATAACGCAAGGTCTTCCAAAAGTGGAACAAATCTTTGAAGCGCGTTCAATTGATTCATTATCCCCGAATCTCGAAAGGAGAATTGAGGATTGGAATGAGCGTATACCAAGAATTCTTGGGGTCCCTTGGGGATTCTTGATTGGAGCTGAGCTAACCATAGCCCAAAGTCGTATCTCTTTGGTTAATAAAATCCAAAAGGTTTATCGATCCCAAGGGGTACAGATCCATAATAGACATATAGAGATTATTATACGCCAAGTAACATCAAAAGTGCGGGTTTCCGAAGATGGAATGTCTAATGTTTTTTCGCCTGGGGAATTAATCGGACTATTGCGAGCGGAACGAGCAGGACGAGCTTTGGATGAATCGATCTATTATCGGGCAATCTTATTGGGAATAACAAGGGCTTCCCTGAATACCCAAAGTTTCATATCTGAAGCAAGTTTTCAAGAAACTGCTCGAGTTTTAGCAAAAGCTGCCCTACGAGGTCGCATTGATTGGTTGAAAGGCTTGAAAGAAAACGTAGTTCTGGGGGGGATTATACCTGTTGGTACCGGATTCCAAAAATTTGTGCATCGTTCCCCACAAGACAAGAACCTTTATTTCGAAATAAAAAAAAAAAATCTATTCGCGTCGGAAATGAGAGATTTTTTGTTTCTCCATACAGAATTAGTTTCTTCAGATTCTGACGTAACAAACAATTTTTATGAGACATAAGAACCCCCATAAAAATATTTTTTACTTTACTAGACTTTTGAACTTAGAACACTAACAGGTCAAATTTTAGATTTTTAAGATTTTTATTTTAATAAGTAAAACAAGTCAGTTAATTCATTAAGGTGGTTATGTTTATACCATGTATCAATGGCCAACTCTTATCTTAGTACAAGGTTCTCTCGGAACAATTATTATTTATTTCAAGCTATTTCGGATCTTTCTTAATCTTCAAAAAGAACTAAATTCCGTAATGGAATGGTAGGATTAAAAAAAAGGAAGTGTGGAAAAAATGACAAGAAGATATTGGAACATTAATTTGAAAGAGATGATAGAAGCAGGAGTTCATTTTGGTCATGGTATTAAGAAATGGAATCCTAAAATGGCCCCTTACATTTCGGCAAAGCGTAAAGGTACTCATATTATAAATCTCGCTAGAACGGCTCGTTTTTTATCAGAAGCTTGTGATTTAGTTTTTGATGCAGCAAGTCAGGGAAAAAGTTTCTTAATTGTTGGTACCAAAAAAAGAGCAACAGATTTAGTAGCATCAGCTGCAATAAGGGCTCGTTGTCATTATGTTAATAAAAAGTGGTTCAGTGGTATGTTAACGAATTGGTCGATTACGAAAACTAGACTTTCTCAATTTAGAGACTTAAGAGCAGAAGAAAAAATGGGAAAATTCCACCATCTCCCAAAAAGAGATGTGGCAATCTTGAAGAGAAAATTATCTACTTTGCAAAGGTATCTCGGCGGGATCAAATATATGACGAGATTGCCAGACATTGTGATCGTCCTTGATCAGCAAAAAGAGTATATAGCTCTTCGGGAATGTGCCATTTTGGGGATTCCTACTATTTCTTTAGTCGATACAAATTGTGACCCGGATCTCGCGAATATATCGATTCCAGCCAACGATGACACTATGACTTCAATTCGATTGATTCTTAACAAATTAGTATTTTCAATTTGTGAGGGCCGTTCTCTCTATATAAGAAATCGTTGATTAAGAATATATAGTGAATTCTTGGGCAACTGCGTAAATTTATGGAATCACTTACTTTACTATATCTTTTTTTTTGCATAGAATTTTTTTTGCATAGAAAAAAGAAGGGGAATATTGATATATATTAGAGGGTATTGATATATATTATGATCTGATGTGCTTTCTTGGTATCCTAAATATAAGATTAATACTTCAAGTTGCTGAGTTGAGAAAGAGATGGTTGAATCAAAAGAATTCCTTTTTTGAAGTTCAATTTTTATCAGAGGACAATATGAATATTATACCTTGTTCCATTAAAACACTCAAGGGGTTATACGATATATCGGGTGTAGAAGTAGGCCAACACTTCTATTGGCAAATAGGAGGTTTCCAAATTCATGCCCAAGTACTCATCACTTCTTGGGTCGTAATTACTATCTTGCTAGGTTCAGTTGTCATAGCTGTTCGGAATCCACAAACCATCCCGACCGACGGTCAGAATTTTTTTGAATATGTCCTTGAGTTTATTCGAGACTTGAGCAAAACTCAGATTGGAGAAGAATATGGTCCCTGGGTTCCCTTTATTGGAACTATGTTCCTTTTTATTTTTGTTTCGAATTGGTCGGGTGCTCTT
Organism: Triticum urartu; assembly: GCF_056163025.1. Lineage (NCBI taxonomy): Eukaryota > Viridiplantae > Streptophyta > Magnoliopsida > Poales > Poaceae > Triticum > Triticum urartu. The sequence continues at coordinate 23,114 of NW_028260383.1, read as the reverse complement.
TTACCTTGGAAAATTATAGAGTTACCCCATGGGGAATTAGCAGCGCCCACGAATGATATAAATACTACTGTTGCTTTAGCTTTACTCACGTCAGCGGCATATTTTTATGCTGGTCTTAGCAAAAAAGGATTGAGCTATTTCGAGAAATATATTAAACCAACTCCAATCCTTTTACCAATTAACATCCTAGAAGATTTCACAAAACCATTATCGCTTAGCTTTCGACTTTTCGGGAATATATTGGCGGATGAATTAGTCGTTGTTGTTCTTGTTTCTTTAGTCCCCTTAGTAATCCCTATACCGGTCATGTTTCTTGGATTATTTACAAGCGGTATTCAAGCTCTTATTTTTGCAACATTAGCCGCAGCCTATATAGGTGAATCCATGGAGGGTCATCATTGAATTGACTCTTTTTGGAAATAGTATTTTTTTTTTTTGCAGCTTAGCTCAATTCATGCATGGTTCCAGATAATCTGCTTGGTTGCAAAAAAATAGTTAGAAATGCGTATGAATATATAGCCTAGAGTTGTAGGAGAGAGAATAGAATAGACTATATTATGGAATTTTCAAAGTATATATGCATTAAGGAGGGTGGAGTCAGGCTAGATCTATACTATAATATCCTTAATGTCTATAAGTGGAGTCCTCTTTTATGCAGGTTTCCACTTTAAGCAATGATTTTAGAATCCGATTCAATAGAAAATGAGAAAATATGCAAACAAAATAGAAGAAACAAATGTATATATATAGGATATTATATTATATATTCCTAGGTTAGATTCATTATCTAATCCGATATATGGATATGGAATTCCCTTCTATGTAGTTCGGACAATTCACATTATCATTTCAATTTGATTTCAATTTGTACTTTTTAGTTACTTTACTTCTCCCCAATAGAGCTTAGAAGTAAGAATTTATTGGTTGATTGTATCCTTAACCATTTCTTTTTTTTGACACGAGGAACTACTCACCATGAATCCACTAATTGCTGCTGCTTCTGTTATTGCTGCTGGATTGGCCGTAGGGCTTGCTTCTATTGGACCTGGAGTTGGTCAAGGTACTGCTGCAGGACAAGCTGTAGAAGGTATTGCGAGACAGCCAGAAGCAGAAGGTAAAATACGAGGTACTTTATTGCTTAGTCTAGCTTTTATGGAAGCTTTAACAATTTATGGACTAGTTGTGGCACTAGCGCTTTTATTTGCGAACCCTTTTGTTTAATCTTAAAAAAAAAATTCTTTCGATTTCGATTAGATACTTTTTTCTTTTTTTAGTAAATTGGTATTTGCTTCCACAATTCCAATTATATCAATACTTTATTTAATTTACTCCTATTTATTACTCCTGGAATTATCTATTTATCGGGACAGATAATACCCCATTCTAGGAAGGGCTGAGTTGAGTATTATTAATTTAGAAGATATGCTCACCTTCTTATTTCCCGTCCTTAGTTTAGGAAAGTGGAAAGTTTTTTCCTTTTATTTTAGGAATTTTGGGAACAGAACATTTCAACAAAGGAAGTCTTTCACCGGTCAAACAAGACGTAAGACTTAATCTAAAAGAAATTACTAGATTGAATCTATTTGCATTAAAAAAACCGATCAAAAAAGGGCGAGCGAAGTAAGTGATCGAAAAACTTTGTTCTTTGTTCGTCCTATCTATAAGAGGAGAGCATATGAAAAATGTAACCCATTCTTTCGTTTTTTTAGCTCACTGGCCATCCGCTGGCAGTTTCGGGCTTAATACCGATATTTTAGCAACAAATCTAATAAATCTAACTGTAGTGGTTGGTGTTTTGATTTTTTTTGGAAAGGGAGTGTGTGCGAGTTGTCTATTTCAAGAATAGATTGGATCTATCCGGCTGCACTTTATAATATTTTTTAGTATTTTTCGGATAAATAAGAAAAGGGTGCACGATCTCGACGAATTACTTCTGAATAAATTCAGAAATCATATGGAAGAACCATAGCATTTCGCGACTCATTGGTAAATCAACTTTGATTCTCTATAAACCAAGAATGTGAGACCATTAACACGGTTAAAGCTAAACTGCTTGAAGTCCAGGCAAAAAGAGGTACTCTTTCTACAACTATATTAGTATTAGTACCAATTTAAACGGGAAATAGCTAATGTAAAATTTATCTGATATAGAACACTCATATCGATAAAATGGTTTGAACTATTTACTAGAAAAAAAAGGGGGCACCCTGCCCTTTTTTAACCAATGCCGAATCGACGACCTATGTATAAAAAAGAGAAATTTTTTGGATTTGAAGAAAAAAAAAATAAAAAAGAATTCTATTAATTTTCATTTTCCATTTATTTAGTTAGTTTTTCTTAATGAAATTGAAATTATTAACTAGAGGGCAAATAAAAATAAAGAAACAACTTTGCTGACCATGATATATTTTTATCTAGGCGGAAGAGTCCTCTTAATATTTATCTAGTCTTATATAGGTTTCGGTATATTGAAATATAAACATAAAAAAGAAGATAGAGGATAGGCTCATTACTTAAAAAAAAGATATGGAAATAGCTATAGAAAAAAAAAAAGGAGCGTGAGAGCCAAATGAATCGAAAGATTCATGTTTGGTTCGGGAAGAGATCATAAAAGTTGTAAACTTACAAAATAATCTACTTTCATTAAAAGATTTATTAGATAATCGAAAACAGAGGATCTTGAGTACTATTCGAAATTCAGAAGAATTGCGTAGAGGGACCATTGAGCAACTCGAAAAAGCTCGGATTCGATTACAGAAAGTCGAACTAGAAGCGGATGAGTATCGAATGAATGGATACTCTGAGATAGAACGAGAAAAAGCAAATTTGATTAATGCTACTTCTATTAGTTTGGAACAATTGGAAAAGTCTAAAAACGAAACCCTTTATTTTGAAAAACAAAGGGCAATGAATCAGGTCCGACAGCGGGTTTTCCAACAGGCCGTACAAGGAGCTCTAGGAACTCTGAATAGTTGTTTGAATACCGAGTTACATTTCCGTACGATTCGTGCTAATATTGGCATTCTCGGGTCCCTGGAATGGAAGAAATAATTAAATTAATTAGGCCTTGAACTTCTACTTTCGTTTAGAATTTAGGCATTATTTTTCCCCTTGCTTCCGAAAAAAGAGTCAAGAAACACTAATGGCAACCCTTCGAGTCGACGAAATTCATAAAATTCTCCGCGAACGTATTGAACAATATAATAGGAAAGTAGGGATTGAGAATATAGGTCGCGTAGTTCAAGTGGGGGATGGGATTGCTCGTATTATAGGTCTTGGTGAAATAATGTCAGGTGAATTAGTCGAATTTGCAGAAGGTACTAGGGGTATTGCTCTGAATTTGGAATCCAAAAATGTTGGGATTGTATTAATGGGCGATGGGTTGATGATACAAGAGGGAAGTTTTGTAAAAGCAACAGGAAGAATTGCTCAGATACCCGTGAGTGAGGCTTACTTGGGTCGTGTTGTAAATGCTCTGGCTAAACCTATTGATGGGAAAGGCGAAATTATAGCTTCCGAATCTCGCTTAATTGAATCTCCTGCTCCAAGTATAATTTCCAGGCGTTCCGTATACGAACCTCTTCAAACAGGGCTTATTGCTATCGATTCGATGATCCCTATAGGGCGCGGTCAGCGAGAGTTAATTATTGGGGACAGACAGACTGGCAAAACAGCAGTAGCCACAGATACAATTCTCAATCAAAAAGGGCAAGGTGTAATATGTGTTTATGTAGCTATCGGTCAAAGAGCATCCTCCGTAGCTCAAGTAGTAACTACTTTCCATGAGGAGGGGGCCATGGAATACACTATTGTAGTAGCTGAAATGGCGGATTCACCTGCTACATTACAATACCTCGCTCCTTATACGGGAGCAGCCCTGGCTGAGTATTTTATGTACCGCGAACGGCATACTTTAATAATTTATGATGATCTCTCCAAACAGGCACAAGCTTATCGCCAAATGTCCCTTCTATTAAGAAGACCTCCCGGACGTGAGGCTTATCCAGGGGATGTTTTTTATTTGCATTCACGCCTTTTAGAAAGAGCCGCTAAATTAAATTCTCTTTTAGGCGAAGGAAGTATGACCGCTTTACCAATAGTTGAGACTCAATCTGGAGACGTTTCCGCCTATATTCCTACTAATGTAATCTCCATTACAGATGGACAAATATTCTTATCTGCGGATCTATTCAATGCCGGAATTCGACCCGCTATTAATGTGGGTATTTCTGTTTCCAGAGTAGGATCCGCGGCTCAAATTAAAGCCATGAAACAAGTAGCTGGCAAATCAAAATTGGAACTAGCGCAATTCGCAGAGTTACAAGCCTTTGCACAATTCGCCTCTGCTCTCGATAAAACAAGTCAGAATCAATTGGCAAGGGGTCGACGATTAAGGGAATTGCTTAAACAATCCCAGGCAAATCCTCTCCCAGTGGAAGAGCAGATAGCTACTATTTATACCGGAACAAGAGGATATCTTGATTCGTTAGAAATTGAACAGGTAAATAAATTTCTGGATGAGTTACGTAAACATCTAAAAGATACTAAACCTCAATTCCAAGAAATTATATCTTCTAGCAAGACATTCACCGAGCAAGCGGAAATCCTTTTGAAGGAAGCTATTCAGGAACAGCTGGAACGGTTTTCTCTTCAGTAACAAATAAATTTTGCATGTCTACTCTTGTTAGTAGAATAGGAATCGTTGAGAAAGCTTTTTCATTTGAATCATGCAAAAAAGTTTTCTTTGTTTTTAGTTTAGTATAGTTATTTAAAGAATAGATAGAAATAAGATTGCGTCCAATAGGATTTGAACCTATACCAAAGGTTTAGAAGACCTCTGTCCTATCCATTAGACAATGGACGCTTTTCTTTCATATTTTATTCTTTCTTTTATTTTTTTGCTTCTTCCGAGAAAAAACTGTTAGACCAAAACTCTTTTAGGAAATCAAAAAATCCAGATACAAATGCATGATGTATATATTATATCATGCATATATCATAAAGAAGGAGTATGGAGGCGGTAGTGGGAATCGAACCCGCAACCCCAAGGTTATGAGCCTTATGAGCTACCAAACTGCTCTATACTCTTAAACTAAAGAGGGGTAACTAGTGGATAAAAGAGGGTTGGATACGCCCCTCTACCAATATCTATACAAATAGAATAGTCCATTTATACAGAATGGTAAAGAGGGCTCCTCTATGATTATCAATTCCAGAAATCCATACAAATACGAAAGGGTATTTTATCCTTACCAACTGGATCTTGTTGCACCCGGTAACAAACATTCATAAACCATTTCTCGAAGTACGTGTCCGGATAGCCCAAAATGTCGATAGTTAGCTCTAGGTCTTCCGGTCAAAAAACAACGTCGATGAAGGCGTGTAGGTGCACTATTACGCGGTAGGGATTGCAATTTTTCTCGCATTTTCGTTTTTTCACTCAAACTCAAGGGAGAAACTTTGCTTCTTATCTTTTTTTTTAAAGATTGACGAATCAAATGATATTTCTGTTCTAATTTCTGCCGCTTCTTCTCCCTCTGAATCAAACTTTTTTTTGCCATAATGTGTCGTTGCTATTATTACCAAGTATACGGTTCTAATCCTAGATGGAAAAATAAATAGAAAAAGAAATCTAAAAAGGCAGATCCTCCCTCTCTATCAAGAGTAATGAACTAGGTGCTGATACAGTACAAAAAAACAAACTAAATTAACCAAACTTGCCTGATGTTGAGGCAATCAAGAAAGCTGCATAAGTGAATATATAACCCACGGAAAAGTGAGCTAATCCAACCAATCTTGCTTGCACAATGGAAAGAGCCACGGGCTTATCTCTCCAGCGAATTAAATTAGCTAAAGGTGTGCGTTCATGAGCCCATGCTAAAGTCTCAATTAATTCCTGCCAATACCCCCGCCAGGAAATTAAGAACATAAATCCAGTAGCCCAAACAAGATGTCCAAATAAGAACATCCACGCCCATACCGATAAACTATTCATCCCAAAAGGATTATATCCATTGATAAGTTGTGAAGAGTTTAACCATAGGTAATCTCTTAACCATCCCATCAAATAAGTGGAGGATTCATTAAATTGTGAAACGTTGCCCTGCCATAATGTGATATGTTTCCAATGCCAATAAAAAGTAACCCACCCAATGGTATTTAACATCCAGAAAACTGCCAAATAAAATGCGTCCCAAGCAGAAATATCACAAGTACCGCCGCGCCCTGGGCCGTCACAAGGAAAACTATATCCAAAATCCTTTTTATCTGGCATTAATTTGGAACCGCGTGCATCTAAAGCGCCCTTTACTAAAATCAATGTAGTTGTATGCAAACCTAGAGCAATAGCATGATGAACCAAGAAATCCCCAGGTCCTATTGTTAAGAAAAGCGAATTACTATTCTCATTAACAGCATTCAACCATCCGGGCAACCATAGGCTTCGACCCGCATTGAAAGCGGGGCCATTCGTTGAAGATAAGAGTATATCGAACCCATATGTCGTCTTGCCATGAGCAGATTGTATCCATTGGGCAAATATAGGTTCGATCAAGATTTGCTTTTCTGGAGTACCAAAAGCAAGCATGACGTCGTTATGAACATAAAGGCCCAAGGTATGGAATCCTAGAAAGAGGCTAGCCCAACTTAAATGAGATATGATAGCTTCTTTATGGTCTAACATTCTTGCCAATACATTATCCTCATTCTGTTCCGGATTGTAATCCCTAATGAAAAAAATAGCTCCATGAGCAAAAGCCCCTGTCATGATGAACCCTGCAATATATTGGTGATGAGTATATAAAGCAGCTTGAGTAGTAAAGTCTTGTGCTATGAATGCATAAGGAGGTAAAGAGTACATATGTTGAGCTACTAAGGAAGTAATAACCCCTAAAGAAGCTAGAGCAAGACCTAACTGAAAATGAATCGAATTGTTGATTGTGTCATAAAGGCCCTTATGCCCACGCCCTAATCGACCCCCCGGAGGAGTATGCGCTTCTAAAAGATCTTTAATACTGTGCCCAATTCCGAAGTTAGTTCGATACATGTGACCGGCAATGAGAAAAATAAATGCAATAGCTAAATGATGGTGAGCCATATCGGTCAGCCACAAACTTTGTGTTTGTGGATGGAATCCCCCAAGAAGAGTTAGAATGGCAGTTCCCGCTCCTTGAGCGGTACCAAATAAATGATTACTCGAATCAGGGTTTTGGGCATAAAGATTCCATTGACCCGTCAAAAGGGGTCCCAACCCCTGGGGATAGGGTAATACATCTAAGAAATTATTCCATCGAACGTACTCCCCCCTGGATGCGGGAATAGCAACATGAACTAAATGTCCTGTCCAAGCCAAAGAACTTACCCCGAAAAGTCCTGACAAATGATGATTGAGACGAGATTCCGCGTTTTTGAACCACGAAAGGCTTGGTTTCCATTTGGGTTGTAGATGTAACCAACCCGCTATTAAGGACAGCGTAGAAAGAAATAATAGAAAAAGAGCTCCAGTATAAAGATCCTCATTGGTGCGTAATCCTATTGTATACCACCACTGATAAACTCCAGAATAAGCAATATTCACTGGACCAGCAGCACCTCCTCGAGTAAAGGCTTCCACAGCGGGTTGACCAAAATGAGGATCCCAAATCGCATGAGCAATAGGTCTTACGTGTAAAGGATCCTGTATCCATGATTCAAAATTTCCTTGCCAAGCTACATGAAACAGATTTCCGGACGTCCATAGAAAGATTATTGCTAATTGCCCAAAGTGAGAAGCAAAAATGTTCTGATAAAGACGTTCTTCAGTAATATCATCATGACTTTCGAAATCATGTGCGGTAGCAATACCAAACCAAATACGACGAGTAGTGGGGTCCTGAGCTAAGCCTTGGCTAAACCTGGGAAATCTTAATTCCATAATGCCTTTCAAATCCTCCTAGCCACTATCCTACTGCAATAATTCTCGCTAAGAAGAATGCCCATGTCGTGGCAATTCCACCCAGAAGGTAATGGGTTACTCCTACAGCGCGTCCTTGTATAATGCTCAAGGCTCTAGGCTGAGTAGCAGGAGCAACTTTTAATTTGTTATGAGCCCAAACGATAGATTCAATGAGTTCTTGCCAATAACCACGGCCGCTGAATAAAAACATTAAACTGAAGGCCCAGACAAAATGAGCACCTAAGAAAAAAAGACCATATGCAGATAATGAAGAACCATAAGACTGAATGACTTGCGATGCCTGTGCCCACAAGAAATCTCGAAGCCACCCATTAATCGTAATGGAACTCTGTGCAAAGTTTCCCCCTGTAATATGAGTTACCACCCCTTGATCACTTATAGTACCCCAAACATCCGACTGCATTTTCCAACTGAAATGGAAAATGACTACCGAAATTGCATTGTACATCCAGAATAAACCTAAGAAAACATGATCCCAGGCGGATACTTGACATGTTCCCCCTCGGCCAGGCCCATCGCAAGGAAAGCGAAAACCTAGATTTGCTTTATCGGGTATCAAACGGGAACTCCGAGCAAATAAAACACCTTTCAAAAGTATTAATACAGTCACATGTATGGTAAATGCATGAATGTGATGGACTAAAAAATCTGCGGTTCCTAATGGAATAGGTAACAAAGCCACTTTGCCACCTACTGCTACTAACTCGCCGCCTCCCCACGTTAAGCTAGTACTTGTTGTTGCACCAGGAGCTGTTACGCCAGGCGCAGTAGCATGGATATTTTGTACCCATTGAGCAAAGATAGGTTGTAATTGTATGGCAGTATCCGAAAACATATCTTGTGGACGGCCTAAAGCACTCATGGTATCATTATGAATGTACAAGCCAAAACTGTGAAAACCTAGAAATATACATACCCAGTTAAGGTGGGATATGATTGCATCGCGGTGTCTAAGGACGCGATCTAATAGATCGTTGTATCGAGTAGTTGGATCATAGTCTCTTACCATAAAAATTGCTGCATGTGCAGCAGCACCGACTATTAGAAATCCGCCAATCCACATGTGGTGTGTGAACAAGGAAAGTTGTGTACCATAGTCAGTAGCTAGGTATGGATAGGGAGGCATAGAATACATATGATGAGCTACAACAATGGTTGTAGAGCCTAGCATAGCTAGGTTAAGAGATAATTGAGCATGCCATGACGTTGTTAAGATTTCATAAAGACCCTTATGGCCTTGTCCTGTAAATGGGCCCTTGTGAGCCTCCAAAATATCTTTAAGTCCATGGCCAATACCCCAATTGGTCCTATACATATGACCTGCGATTAGGAAAAGAATAGCAATAGCTAAATGATGGTGCGCAATATCGGTCAGCCAGAGACCACCGGTTACTGGATCTAGTCCTCCGCGAAAAGTCAGAAATTCTGCGTATTTGGACCAATTTAAAGTGAAAAAAGGGGTTGCTCCTTCGGCAAAACTAGGATAAAGTTGAGCCAAAAGGTCCCGATTCAAGATAAATTCATGAGGAAGTGGTATCTCTTTAGGATCCACCCCAGCGTCAAGAAATTGGTTAATTGGTAAAGATACATGAATTTGGTGCCCCGCCCAAGAAAGAGACCCAAGTCCTAATAATCCCGCTAAGTGGTGATTCAACATGGATTCTACATCTTGGAACCAGGCCAATTTGGGAGCGGCTTTGTGATAATGGAACCAACCAGCAAAAAGCATTAACGCTGCAAAAATCAATGCACCAATTGCAGTACAATAGAGTTGTAATTCACTAGTTATTCCAGATGCTCGCCAAAGCTGAAAAAAACCAGAGGTTATTTGGATTCCTCGGAAACCCCCGCCTACATCACCATTCAATATTTCTTGCCCTACTATAGGCCAAACTACCTGAGCACTGGGTCCAATGTGAGTAGGATCACTTAGCCATGCTTCATAATTGGAAAAACGGGCGCCATGAAAGTACATGCCACTCAACCAAAGAAAGATAATGGAAAGTTGCCCGAAATGAGCACTAAAGACTTTTCGAGAAATCTCCTCCAAATCACCAGTATGACTATCGAAATCGTGAGCATCAGCATGTAGGTTCCAGATCCAAGTGGTAGTATCAGGGCCCTTAGCTAGTGTTCTTGAGAAATGGCCGGGTCTGGCCCATTCCTCAAAAGATGTTTTTACAGGATCCCTATCCACAACAATTTTTACTTCTGGTTCCGGCGAACGAATAATCATTAAGTCCTCCTCTTTCCGGACAAGACATACAAAGAGACCCGCCAACTGTCTTTTTAGTGAATCTTTGAAAGATATATATTTTGAAAGATAGATTTTGAAAGATAGATTTTGAAAGATAGATATTGTGATTAGTTCTTTTCTTTACTATCTACCATCCTTCTATTTTTTTTTTAGTTATTCACTGGAGCAATTATATATTGAAGTCAATCCGAGGCAAGTGTTCGGGTCTATTATGACATAAAGATTAGGTGCCTAACGGACATTGTTTATCTTGAAAAACAAATATTTCTCGACGTAAGAAAAAAATCTTTTTTATTTTTAATTTAAGAAACTAGTGTATTTTTTTTGAGGGCATAAGCTCCTATCTATATCTACTTTCCTTGAGCATAATATAGGGTTTTTTATTTGATTCTAAATTCCAAGATAACTCATTAGAATTATTAATATGATGGTCCTAATATATTAGCAATATTTAGATTGCCCCCTCTTTTTATTCACTTTATTACTTCTATTCTAGACCCTATCCCTATGGTTTATTCTTATGAAATATCATATAAAATAGAAGGTATAAGAAATGGATATAATGAAATTCTTGATTCGATCTTACGACCTAATTTATTTGATTAATGGATCAACAACCAAACCACCCATTTTATGAAAAAGAAGGAGCATGGTCTTATTCAAATTCAAAGCGCTTCGTAATCTTCAACCAGTTCTGTGCTTCAATATAATTTCCCGGAGTAAGCGCTATAGCTTGTTTCCAATATTCAGCAGCTTGATCAAACCAAGCTTCCGCAATTTCCGAATCACCCTGTAGAATGGCCTGTTCTCCTCGGTCGGAATAGGAAGTTCCTTCCCTTAGAACCGTACTTGAGAGTTTCCTACCTCATACGGCTCAGAAATTGCTATCTGAATTTCCCCTATCTTAACTGAATTCGATTTATCAAAAATCGATCCAATTTGTTCTTGGGTTAAGCAGAAGAAATTAATTACCTAAGTTTCAAACCCTAATTTTTATCAATAATCAGTTTGATCTTTTTTCCCACCTTCAGAAGAATGAAGCATAGATAGATATAGAGCCTTCGTTCAAATTTTCTGAGAGGTAACTATCCCGGTTTCATATATGAAATCTCTATAGAATCCTTGAAAAAGACTTTTTTCCATAAGAAAGAAAAAAGAACTTACTATCTTTGGGATCTGATACTACACCGCTGCTTAATCCCTTAGTGGATCGGCTCTATTACATAAGCGGATTCCTAAATTTTGCCCCATATCATGGGATAAGTAAGCAGTTTTTTTTAGTTGTATCGACCCAGTCGCTCACTAATTGATCTTTACGGTGCTTTCTCTATCAATTTGAGAAACTTTATCCATAGAGTAGTAGTATAGGCCATACTTTCTTCGTTTTTTGATTCTCGTGAAGTGTCCTTCCTTCCTACAGCTGATAGGGAAAAATCGTTGTTTTTACGATCCCTATGTAGAAAGCCCTTTTTTTCTAGTATTTACTAGAAAATTTGATCCTCTCTTTTTTTTTTTTCTTTCTATAGTGGAGATAGTCGCACGTAATGACAGATCACGGCCATATTATTAAAAGCTTGCGGTAAGAAGGGGTTTCGTTCTAGTGCCCGGAAATAATATTCCAAAGCCTTTGTATGCTCTCCATTGCTTGTGTGTATAAGGCCTATGTTATAGAGTATATAACTTCGATCATAGGGATCGATTTCTAGTCGCGTAGCTTCATAATAATTTTGCAAAGCTTCCGCATAATTTCCTTCGGATTGAGCCAACATCCGTTACGGTCGTTCATTCTATTCAAAAAATCTCCGTTCCAAAACCGTACATGAGGTTTTCATCTCATACGGCTCCTCCCTTCTGTACATAATAGTACTAAGCGAAATAATCTATAGAATCAAAATAGAATTAGTCCCGTCTCATTATGAACCGAAAGGGGCTGGTATTTTTCCAAGAAATCTCTAGCCAACCTTCCCACAAGAGGTTTTTCTTAACACCAATGAATTCTATTAATGCTAGAGGAAAACGATAGCTCCAATAATTTCTTTGTTCTCAACGCCTCCTATTTAGAGGAATTAGCTACTTCAACGATCTTTGATGGTTATAGGGGTATCCAAAGTACAAACCTGATGGTTGTTTGTTATCCCAACCATTCTTCCCAGCCCTGATACCGATCAGGAAAGGGGTAATTTCTAACAAAGTTTTTCTCTTGTTGATTCCTATTTCTAGGTGTAGTGCTTTTCTCCCCTATGCTGCCTACGGATACTAATAGAGTAGGATTGGCCTGTAATCCATACCATACCATATCCTGTAGGTGTAACCTTTCGCTCAATACTCAAATCTACAATTGAAGTATCTGAAGCCGCATCAATCGAGGATACACGACGGAAGGAATTGTTAGTTCGCCTCACCTTCCCGAAGCGTGGGTTTGTTTGCTTTACAAATTTGGTTCTCTCTATGCCAACCCCCCTCTCTTTTTCGTAAGACTGAGGTATAGGTAGGGCTAAAAAAAAGCAAAAAAAAGAGTCAAATCGCACCATCTCTATAATAAGTAAATGCCTTTTTTTCTCCTGAGGTTGTCGGAATTATTCGCAATAAAATATTGGCTACAATTGAGGAGGTCTTATCAATGAAATTTCCATTTCCACGGGATCTAGGCATAATTCCCAACCCATTCTATATAGAATTGTTTTCATTCCTTCACAAAATAACATAAAAACAAACACATTCGATTCTTATAATTATAAATAGATTGATCCATATGCTCTACTCTAAATCCATATGCTTTAAATGGATAAGAGAGATATGGATTTTCCGCTCAGCTCAAATTGTATCCTTTTCCTTCTGCTTGGACACGAAGAGATATGAAATATTTGACTAAGACTGGATTTCATTCCACTTTCCTATTTCTGAACAACAACTTATGTTATCAACTATTTCGTGTTTTCAAAGTTATTAATTGTCTCATACCCTATTTTTGATTTCGATAGTATGGTGTAGCGTATCTTATGCAAACGGAATTCTAAGGTTTCTTTATTTTATTATGCAATAAGAAGAATTCTTCCATTTTCTTTTTCTTTAGTTGCGGGAAAACCCAAATTAAAACTTTTATTTTATAGCGAGCGCAATTTCTAGTAAAAAATCCTGTATCCTTCCACTTAGATCAAAAGGAATTTTTCCAATAGAACTATGGAACCCCCGAGTGGTTGCGGTTGTACCTGTACTGCAGGAATAAGAAAACTCGCTATTCACTCAGTTTATTTTCCATAATAAGTTATGTAGGAGAGATGGCCGAGCGGTTCAAGGCGTAGCATTGGAACTGCTATGTAGACTTTTGTTTACCGAGGGTTCGAATCCCTCTCTTTCCGTTTTTCTTAATTCATCAACGTTAAGGATCACAATGTATCAAATCAAATAACAATTTTTTCCAGCAATAATATAATATCTTATATTATCTTATTTTGATTTAATAGAAATTAGAAATTCTCTATAGCAAATTACTGTGGTATGTAAAATACACATAGAGGAAAAAAGAAAAAAGGATCCTAATCCTAGGGTTAATCAATTTTAGCTAGTTGATGGGAAAATACAAATTAATGGTAATGGTCTTAGGGCGATTTAGTTCGGGGAAAGGGGAAGGGGAAGAAAATTCTATGAACCTTTCCTTTTTTCGTTAAGTTCAAGTCTGACGAGAGTAATATTCTACAACTAACAACTCATTTATTTTGAGACCGACCCACTTCCTATCTAGGATTTTATTTACTAGTCCTTTATATTCCAACGTGTCAATCGCCAAATGCTTTGGCAATTTCCCCGGGTCCGATGAAGCAATATAATTTTGAACCAGACCTTTTGATCTTTGGTTATCTTTCGTAGTAATAATATCTCGGGGTTTGCAACGAAAACTTGGTATATTGACTATACGACCATTAACTAAAATATGTCTATGGTTGACTAATTGGCGGGCCCCAGGAATGGTTGAAGCCATACCCAATCGAAAAAGGATATTATCCAAACGCATTTCAAGTAATTGTAGTAAAACCTGGCCTGTTGACCTTTTTGCTTTTCCAGCGATATGTACATATCTAAGTAATTGTCGTTCTGTCAGACCATAATGAAAACGCAATTTCTGTTTTTCTTGAAGACGAATACGATATTGCTCCTTTTTCCCAGAATTGAATTTTTTTTTAAGATTACTTCCGGATTTAGGTGTTTTTCTAGTGAGTCCTGGTAAAGCTCCCAGACGGCGTATTTTTTTTAAACGAGGTCCTCGATAACGGGACATGAAGACTCCTTTTTTTATTTTATTGAAATTTCATTTTACACAATTAATTTCATTGTATTTACATTACAGAATACATCGAAATTAAAACTGAATTAAACTACAGGATAAACAGAGTAAAATCAACTAAAGTACCCCAAAAAATGGAATTTCATCAAAATCTTTTTTTTTTGTATATATATTATTTATTTTATTGTTTTGTATCTAGCAAAATTGTAAGGTAAAAAACATAAAAGATCCTGGATTCTCCATTTAATTCGGAAAAAAAGAGATTCTTGTTCGTAGAACATCGATAGAGAAAAAAAAGCCGACTATCGGATTTGAACCGATGACCCTCGCATTACAAATGCGATGCTCTAACCTCTGAGCTAAGTGGGCTTACATAACGGAAATAGTGTAACAAATAGAAATAGGTATAGTATAGGAAATCCGTAAAATCTCAGATATTAGTTATTAATCTTAGCTATTAACTAGTTCTAAATTTGAAGTTATACTTATAAAAATAAAAAAATACTAAAACTTCTTAAAGATAAAGTTAGCTTGATATGCTTAACTATAGGATATTAAAAAATAAAATTATAGAATTTATTGGTATTTTCATTCGATCATTATAGACTTTATTATTTGTTAATAATTTGAGGATTAATATTTCACTAAGGGGAACATAGAGTCAGAGTAAATAAAATTGCTAATTCTGATTAGAAAAAAAGAATAAATATCAAGCGTTATAGTATAATTTTGAATACTATAAAAAAGTAAGACGGGAGGTGGGGGAGATAAAAACTTTTGGATATATTGATTCGGATTGAATTGCAAATACATCAAGGATAGAATCAATTCAATTCTGAATTGCAATAAGCAAGCGAGGTCTCTCAAATAGAGTCGAACTGAACTGCTAGACTACGTTGAGTGATGAACTCAATGATTCAAAAAAAAAACTAAGAGATGGATGAAATTACACAAGGAATCCTGGTCTCAAAGAAGAGGGAAATGGGGATATGGCGAAATCGGTAGACGCTACGGACTTGATTGTATTGAGCCTTGGTATGGAAACCTGCTAAGTGGTAACTTCCAAATTCAGAGAAACCCTGGAATTAAAAAAGGGCAATCCTGAGCCAAATCCGTGTTTTGAGAAAACAAGGGGTTCTCGAACTAGAATACAAAGGAAAAGGATAGGTGCAGAGACTCAATGGAAGCTGTTCTAACGAATCGAGTTAATTACGTTGTGTTGTTAGTGGAATTCCTTCTAGTTCTAAATTAGAGAAAGAGGGGTTTTATACCTTATACATTTAATAAACACGTATAGATACTGACATAGCAAACGATTAATCACAGAACTCATATTATATTCTAATTATAATATAGGTTCTTTATCTTTTTTAAAAATGAAATTAGAAATGATAATGATTATGAAATAAAAAACTCATATCATAATTTTTTTTTTTCATTATTGTGAATCCACTCCAATCGAATATTGAATAATCAAATTCTTCAATTAAAATTCAAAGTTTTCGAGATCTTTAAAAAAGTGGATTAATCGGACGAGGACAAAGAGAGAGTCCCATTCTACATGTCAATACTGACAACAATGAAATTTCTAGTAAAAGGAAAATCCGTCGACTTTATAAGTTGTGAGGGTTCAAGTCCCTCTATCCCCAAATCCTCTTTTATTCCCTAACTATACTATATTATTATTATTTATCCTCTTTTTTTTTTTCTTTTTATCAATGCACTTTTTTTTCTTTTTATCAATGCAATGGGTTTAAGATTCATTAGCTTTCTCATTCTACTCTTTCACAAAGGAATGCGAAGAGAACTCAATGGATCTTATCCTATTCATTGAATAGATTTCTTTTTTATTAGAGTATCGGCAAGAAATCTTGGTTATTCACTCTATTTTTAAGTTTTATTTAAGTAAACCATGCACAATGCATAGGACTACCCCCCCCATTTTCAAATTTAAAATTTGAAATACTTTAATTAATTTTTAGTCCTTTTAATTGACATAGATACAAATACTCTACTAGGATGATGCACAAGAAAAGGTCAGGATAGCTCAGTTGGTAGAGCAGAGGACTGAAAATCCTCGTGTCACCAGTTCAAATCTGGTTCCTGGCAGAGAAAAAAAAAAAAAAGATCCACCGAATAGGTATTGATCCAAATACCTCGAGATGGATTGTGATACATATTCATTAATAATATTTATTCATCTAAGTGGATAAATCTATAATATAAATATAGAGGCACTTCTTTTTCTTTTTAAAGAAGTTTTAAAATATATCTTTTCTTTATGATAAAGAAGGGGGTGAGATTCCCCTTTATTTTTTTGCGTTTCTTAATTTTGTATTCCGCTATTCCGACGAATATTTTTTTAGTCTTGCTTATCTTTATCTTATCTTATTTTCCTAGTTGTGCTAAGTAATGTGCGCGGTACAAAGTTCCTGGTAGAGAACTTCTTTGAGTCATCCTATTTTTCTGTTCATATGAAGGAAATTAATATGCGATTTTCAAAATAGGGGAATCCAAATGAAACCCTTTTTTTGCTCAGTCTATCTGGAATGCTTTTGTATAATTAGGAATTAATTATAAATAGGTATTCCGTTTCATCTAGGAAAAGAACCTAAAAATATTCCTTGACTTGAATAAAATCTGGAGTTGTGTTGTATAAGTGAGCATGAATTTCTTATCATTCAATGAGCATCTTGTATTTCATAAAAATTGGGGGTTATATAATCCTTACGTAAGGGCCAGCCTATCCAACTTTCAGGCATTAGGATACGTTTAAGGCGCGGATGATTATCATAAGAGATTCCCACCATATCATAAGATTCGCGTTCTTGAAAATCGGCACTTCTCCAAATCCAGAAGACAGACGGAATTCTAGGATTATCCTTTTGGGCAAAGACTTTTATGCAGACTTCTTCTGGATTATCTATACCATATTGTATTCTCGTAAGATGATACACGCTAGCTAAAGATCCACCGGGTGCTACATCATAAGCACATTGGGAGCGTAAATAATTGTAACCATATACATATAAAATGACAGCAATGGAATCCCAATCCCCTGCTTTTATTTGTAAAGTCTCTATTCCTCGGTGATCAAAGCCCAAAGATCTATGAACCACCTCATGTTTGACTAGCCAATTAGATAACCAACCCTGCTGCATTGTCTTCATCTCTCCCTCTTTGTATAAATATTTCACATTTCGGATGCAAGTTTGAAAGATTGCCCTGCTTTTTATTTTTCTACACAAAAGAGCCCCTCTCCTAATTCACTAATTTGTAGGAAGGTACTGAACTTTTGGATTTGAAAAAAGTTTCAGAAGATATATCTAATGTAGATGGTGATTGATAGAGCAATTCTTGCTCATAAGTTCCTGTATGAGTACTGCGCCTAACATAAAGCTTGTGACTGGTAGTAAAACATCTATTTTTATTTTGAGATAGAGTTTGATCCTCAACTATTTCTCGCGATATCTTCTTACGAAGTTTTGTTAGGGCATCTATAACTGCCTCCGGTTTAGGTGGGCAGCCCGGCAAGTAGACATCCACAGGAATTAACTTATCAACTCCCCGAACAGTACTATAGGAATCCGTACTGAACATTCCCCCTGTAATAGTACAGGCTCCCATAGCAATGACGTATTTTGGTTCAGGCATTTGCTCGTATAATCTCACTAAAGAGGGAGCCATTTTCATTGTTACCGTACCGGCTGTTAAAATTAGGTCTGCTTGCCTAGGACTTGATCTTGGTACCAATCCATAACGATCAAAGTCGAATCGTGAGCCTATTAATGAAGCAAATTCAATGAAACAACAACTGGTACCGTATAGAAGGGGCCATAAACTGGAGAGTCTTGACCAATTCGAAAGATCATTTGGTGTAGTTGAAATAACAGAATTGGAACTTGTTTGGTCAAGTAAGGGAAACTCAATCAAATTCATAACTGTCTCAATAGAATCTTTTCCTTCTTTTTTTTTGTCTAAATATTCAGTTAAGACCATTCCAAGGCTCCTTTTCGCCATGCATAAACTAAACCAACAACTAAGATAAGCACGAAAATCAAAGCTTCGATAAAAACGGATACACCCAATACGTCGAAACTCATTGCCCAAGGGTATAGAAAGACGGTTTCCACATCAAAAACAACAAAAACGAGCGCAAACATATAATAGCGTATTCGGAATTGTACCCAAGCCCCTCCCATGGGTTCTATACCCGATTCATAACTAGAAAGCTTCTCTGGTCCTTCACTAACCGGGGCTAAAAGTCCTGAAATCGAAAATGCCAAAATAGGAATAAGGCTTGCTATTATTAGAAATGTCCAAAAAATATCATATTCGTGAAGCAGAAACATAATGTACTCCCATTAATGTGGAATAGGCGGAACTTAAATTAGTCAATTCAATTCAGCATTGTCAATTTATCCAGAACTTCTCTCTTTTCCTCGGTGAAACAAGAATCTTTTTTGTTCAAACAAAAGCGCTTAGTTTAAGTTTAGCCTTTGTTTCCTCTGTGCTGCATCTTCTTTAAAGATTCATCCAATGGAATCCCAACTCCCTTTCTTTTGGATTTCCATTCTATTTAGATATGGTGTATGTAGATCTAATTCTTATATAAAGAAAACTTTCTCGTTTCACTTTGTCTCGCTTTCTCTAGAATCTCTAGAAAAAAGAATAGCTCTATCCTTTATTTAATATTTAATAATAAAATAATAAGAGACTATTAAATAAAAATGAGAATACTACTAAATTAGAACCTAATTAAGATAGTAGGACTAATCTATGCAGTATAATTAATGAGAAGTAATACTATAAAATAAAAATAAAGAACTCTATTTCAGAACTATGAGACAGAATATTCTGTTTTCTTATTTACTCTTTACTTTATTTTTTCTATTTAAAGTTGATCAATTTACATAATGTATCTATAAACAAAGTAATAAATATACTTAAAACAAAGTAGGAATTCGCAAAATGGATAAAATCATTGCAGTTATTATAGGGAAGTCTAGAGATATCCTATTTGAAGGAGGACGGGATTCAAATCAGGGAAAGGATCCTTTCTTCTATTGATTTGATAGAAATTCGTTTTTCTTTTCCTGTCTGTATGATTTTGATTTTCGATGAATGAGCCTTTGGTAATGCTTTTATCTCTATTCTATGTCGCAGGCGCCTATCCAGTCTATAAACAAATACTAATGAGAAAATGAAAACTATACTAAACTAAAGAAAACATAGGATAGAGATCCTAAAATCTAAAAAAGGGCATATTAGGGCTATACGGATTCGAACCGTAGACCTTCTCGGTAAAACAGATCAAACGGATTATTATCGAAATGATTTGAACTGTTTCAAAGACCCAACATGCATTTTTTTGCATTGGGCTCTTTCATAAACTGATTTAAAGATCAGTTAGTCCACCATAGTTTTTCTTTACGGAAAGATAATGAGATGGCTCCCTGTGCTCTGATTGATTTTTTGTATTATGATCTATCTAGGAGCAATACCAAAGTGTTTCAAAGGAGGATTACCTTGACTTAGGTCTGCCTCCGGTCTAAATTAAATCAACCTAAGTGAAATGGAGTCTCTATCGTTCCACTGCAAGAGTTAACTATGAGACTTCATACACCTTAAAGTTCATAGAACGAAAAGAAGTTTTTTGGAGGCCCTTATCCTCATTACGCCTAGCATTTAGTGGGCTGGATATTTACCTTATCAACTAGCAAATCCATAAGGGTTCTATTTGATTAGGCACCTGAATTGGCACCTGAATCGGACTGAACCGACTGTTTGTCAGGCTACTGTTCTCCTATTCTCTCGAATCTATGAAGTAAGACATTGATTTTGCAATAAGATCGATTATGTTCATTGCATAATAAGCTCCTTTGAAAAGCATTGGCGCACGTGTAAACGAGTTGCTCTACCGAACTGAGCTATAGCCCTTATCAGAGATATCTTAACATATAGATAATTTCTTGTCAAGATGAATATTTTCTAATGCCAGAGGATACCCCTTTGATCTGTATCTGTTTAGTATTTAGTTTAGTATTTAGTATATAACAGACCAATAACAGAGCGGTATTGCTTAGAAAAGGGATTCAATATATAATCGATCGAAGTAATGGGTCTTCCTTTGTGGTGATAAATTGCCTACTTAACTCAGTGGTTAGAGTATTGCTTTCATACGGCGGGAGTCATTGGTTCAAATCCAATAGTAGGTAAGTAGGTAGAAAAATTACTAGATAGCATTGGACTTACTTCGCTTCGCTATCTAATAACTTTTTCTACCCCTCTTCCCTTTTTCTTTGTATCAACTATAAACCACTGGATTGTCTTCAATTGGATGGGGGAATCCAATTGACAGCCTCGATTCGTATCCTAGCTCGTCTGAGAGCGAGCTTCGCTTCAACCAAATCTTTCGTACCCTCAGCTTTACTCAAGTTAGCTTCGGCTATTTCAAGTGCCTTTTGAGCTTCTTCCGGATCAATATCACTACCCAGTTCCGCATCATTTCCTAAAATGATGATCTCATTATTAACTATTCTCGCAAAACCGCTCCACAGAATCGCTGTTAACCATTGGTCGTTGAGGAGGCGTATTCTCAAAGGACCCATATCTACTGCTGTGTTAATGGGGGCGTGGTTTGGTAATACGCCAATTTGGCCACTATTAGTGGATAAAATGATTTCTTTCACTTCACAATCCCAAATAATTCGCTTAGGAGTCAGTACATAAAGATTTAATTTCATTTCTTCGATTTGTTCTCCTCTTCTAAGGTTATAGCTTTCGTGCTAGCTTCATCGATGTTACCCACCAAATAAAAAGCCTGTTCAGGTAGGCCGTCTAATTCTCCGGAAAGGATTAGTTGAAATCCCCTAATAGTTTCCGCAAGAGCAACATACTTTCCTGGAGAACCAGTAAAAACTTCTGCCACAAAGAACGGTTGTGATAAGAAACGCTCAATTTTTCTTGCTCTTGCTACAGTTAAACGATCCTCTTCCGATAATTCATCCAAGCCAAGAATTGCGATAATGTCCTGAAGTTCTTTGTAACGTTGTAAAGTTTCCTTAACTCTTTGCGCAGTTTCATAATGTTCGTTGCCAACGATCCGAGGCTGTAACATAGTCGAGGTTGAATC
This sequence comes from Triticum urartu, assembly GCF_056163025.1. Classification (NCBI taxonomy): domain Eukaryota; kingdom Viridiplantae; phylum Streptophyta; class Magnoliopsida; order Poales; family Poaceae; genus Triticum; species Triticum urartu. The sequence goes on along the minus strand of NW_028260383.1, from coordinate 1,486 downwards.
TAAAGGATCTACTGCTGGATAAATACCCTTGGAAGCTAATCCTCTGGAAAGTACGGTAGTAGCATCCAAATGTGCAAATGTTGTGGCAGGGGCAGGGTCGGTCAAATCGTCTGCAGGTACATAAACTGCTTGAATCGAAGTTATAGATCCCTTTTTAGTAGAAGCAATTCTTTCTTGCAAAGAACCCATTTCTGTACTAAGAGTAGGTTGATAACCCACTGCGGAGGGCATTCTCCCTAATAAAGCGGATACCTCTGATCCTGCTTGAACAAAACGAAAGATATTATCGATAAATAAAAGCACGTCTTGCTTATTAACATCTCGGAAATATTCCGCCATAGTTAGGGCAGTTAAACCAACTCTCATACGAGCTCCCGGTGGTTCATTCATTTGGCCATAGACTAGAGCTACCTTTGATTCCTCAATATTTTTTTCATTAATTACTCCGGATTCCTTCATTTCCATATAAAGATCATTTCCTTCACGAGTCCGTTCCCCTACTCCACCGAATACGGATACGCCCCCATGAGCTTTAGCAATGTTATTGATTAATTCCATGATCAGTACTGTTTTACCTACTCCAGCCCCCCCAAATAGTCCTATTTTTCCTCCACGTCGATAAGGAGCTAAAAGATCGACGACCTTAATACCTGTTTCAAAGATGGATAATTTCGTATCTAACTCGATAAAGGCAGGCGCAGATCTATGAATAGGGAACGTTGCACTACTATCTACAGGACCCAAATTGTCAACAGGCTCCCCAAGAACGTTGAAAATTCGTCCGAGAGTAGCTCCACCGACCGGAACACTGAGAGGAGCTCCCGTGTCAATCACTTCCATTCCTCTCATCAACCCGTCCGTAGCACTCATAGCTACAGCTCTAACTCGATTATTTCCTAATAATTGTTGTACCTCACAAGTCACATTAATTTGCTTATCGGCAGTGTCTCTACTCTGGACTACCAAAGCGTTATAAATATAAGGTAACTTGCCTGGGGGAAAAGTGACATCCAGCACGGGTCCAATAATTTGATCGATACGACCTGTACTTTTTTCTTCAATTGTGGAAACCCCGGGAGGAGAAGTAGTAGGATTGGTTCTCATAATTATCACATAATTAAAAAAAAGGAATTTGTCGAAATTTTTCTTTTTTTATTGTTGAATAATGCCAAATCAAATCAAAAAAAATCCAAAAGTAAAAAGGAAATGAATTAGTTAATTCAATAAGAGAGAAAAGGGGACCAGGACTTGATTTCGTTGCCCAAGCGAATCCCATTCAATCGTTTACTCATGGAATGAGTCCATTGGAAAGTTCAATCAATCTTTTTTTTCATATACATTTTGCCTTTTGTGGAGGATCTGTGCCTACTCTACTTTCCTATCTAGGACTTCGATATACAAAATATATACTACTGTGAAGCATAGATTGCTGTCAACAAAGAATTTTATTAGTATTTAGTTAGGTATTTGCATTCAAAATAAGAAA
>NW_028260382.1:0-44462 GCF_056163025.1 Triticum urartu | reverse complement strand
CAATAGCAGATTTGGATTTGCGAATTATTATAGAGAATTCTTTGGTCGAATGGAAGGAATTAGAAGACGAGGGGTATAGTGGAGATGAGTGGGAAGATAGAAAAAGACGAATAAGAAAAGTTTTTTTGATTAGACGCATGCAATTGGCGAAACATTTTATTCAAACAAATGTAGAACCAGAATGGATGGTTTTGTGCTTATTACCGGTTCTTCCTCCCGAATTGAGACCTATTGTTTATAGGTCTGGAGATAAAGTAGTGACTTCAGACATTAATGAACTTTATAAGAGAGTTATCCGTCGGAACAACAATCTTGCCTATCTATTAAAAAGAAGTGAATTAGCGCCAGCAGATTTAGTAATGTGCCAGGAAAAATTGGTACAAGAAGCCGTGGATACACTTCTTGATAGTGGGTCCCGCGGGCAACCGACGAGGGATGGTCACAATAAAGTATACAAATCACTTTCAGATGTAATTGAAGGTAAAGAGGGAAGGTTTCGCGAGACTCTGCTTGGGAAACGGGTCGATTACTCGGGGCGTTCTGTCATTGTTGTGGGTCCTTCGCTTTCATTACATCAATGTGGATTACCTCTAGAGATAGCAATAAAGCTTTTTCAGCTATTTGTAATTCGCGATTTAATCACGAAACGCGCCACTTCTAATGTAAGGATTGCTAAAAGGAAAATTTGGGAAAAAGAACCCATTGTATGGGAAATACTTCAAGAAGTTATGCGGGGACATCCTGTACTGTTAAATAGAGCACCTACCCTGCATAGATTAGGCATACAGGCCTTTCAACCCACTTTAGTAGAGGGGCGTACTATTTCTTTACACCCATTAGTGTGTAAGGGTTTCAATGCGGACTTTGATGGAGATCAAATGGCTGTTCATCTACCTTTATCCTTGGAAGCTCAGGCAGAAGCCCGTTTACTTATGTTTTCTCATATGAATCTCTTATCTCCCGCTATTGGGGATCCTATTTGCGTACCAACCCAAGACATGCTTATCGGGCTTTATGTATTAACGATTGGAAAGCGTCGAGGTATTTGTGCAAATAGATATAATAGTTGCAGAAACTACCCAAATCTAAAAGTAAATTACAATAATAATAATAATTTTAAATATAGGAAAGATAAAGAACCCCATTTTTCTAGTTCTTATGATGCACTGGGAGCTTATAGACAAAAACTAATCAGTTTAGATAGTCCCTTGTGGCTACGATGGAACCTGGATCAACGCGTCATTGGGTCAAGAGAAGTTCCGATTGAAGTTCAATATGAATCTTTGGGGACTTATCATGAGATTTATGCCCACTATCTAATAATGGGAAATAGAAAAAAAGAAATTCGTTCGATATACATTCGAACCACTCTTGGTCATATTTCTTTTTATAGAGAAATAGAGGAAGCCATACAAGGATTTAGTCAGGCCTATTCATACACTACCTAAACAAGAAAGTTAGATTCGGCGATGCCCCTCCCCTTTCGGGGGGCATTCCGATTTCCCTAGTATCATCATTATTTGCCACGCGAATCCAGATTGAGATTGAGGCAATTAAGTTAATTAAATTTTCGAATCACTGACTCAGGCCCATTGTCGAATCCTACTCAGCAATTGTCGAATCCTACTCAGCCGAAAAGGGGGTACTTATGTATGGCGGAACGGGCCAATCTGGTCTTTCATAATAAAGAGATAGACGGAACTGGTATGAAACGACTTATTAGCAGATTAATAGATCATTTTGGAATGGGATATACATCCCATATACTGGATCAACTAAAGACTCTGGGCTTCCATCAAGCCACTACTACATCGATTTCGTTAGGAATCGAGGATCTTTTAACAATACCCTCTAAGGGATGGTTAGTCCAAGACGCGGAACAACAGAGTTTTCTTTTGGAGAAACACTATTATTATGGGGCTGTACACGCGGTAGAAAAATTACGCCAATCTGTTGAGATATGGTATGCGACAAGTGAATATTTGAAACAAGAAATGAATTCAAATTTTCGGATAACGGATCCTTCTAATCCAGTCTATCTAATGTCTTTTTCAGGAGCCAGAGGAAATGCATCTCAAGTACACCAATTAGTAGGTATGAGAGGATTAATGTCGGACCCTCAAGGACAAATGATTGATTTACCTATTCAAAGCAATTTACGCGAGGGACTTTCTTTGACAGAATATATAATTTCCTGCTATGGAGCCCGCAAAGGGGTTGTAGATACTGCTGTGCGAACAGCAGATGCTGGATATCTTACACGTAGACTTGTTGAAGTAGTTCAACATATTATTGTGCGTAGAAGAGATTGTGGTACTATCCGAGGTATTTCTGTAAGTCCTCAAAATGGGATGACGGAAAAACTTTTTGTCCAAACACTAATTGGTCGTGTATTAGCAGACGATATATATATCGGTTCACGATGCATTGCCGCGCGAAATCAAGATATTGGAATTGGATTAGTCAATCGATTCATAACTGCCTTTCGAGCACAACCATTTCGAGCACAACCAATATATATTAGAACCCCCTTTACTTGCCGAAGCACTTCTTGGATCTGTCAATTATGCTATGGCCGGAGTCCTACTCATAGTGATCTGGTCGAATTGGGAGAAGCCGTAGGTATTATTGCAGGTCAATCAATTGGGGAGCCAGGGACTCAACTAACATTAAGAACTTTTCATACTGGCGGAGTATTCACAGGGGGTACTGCCGACCTTGTACGATCCCCTTCGAATGGAAAAATAAAATTCAATGAGAATTTGGTTCACCCCACACGTACCCGTCATGGGCAGCCTGCTTTTCTATGTTATATAGACTTGCATGTAACTATTCAGAGTCAAGATATTCTATATAGTGTGAATATTCCCTCAAAAAGCTTGATTCTAGTGCAAAATGATCAATATGTAAAATCCGAACAAGTAATTGCGGAGATTCGTGCCGGAACGTCCACTTTACATTTTAAAGAAAGGGTACAAAAGCATATTTATTCTGAATCAGACGGCGAAATGCACTGGAGTACTGATGTTTACCATGCGCCCGAATATCAATATGGTAATCTTCGCCGATTACCAAAAACAAGCCATTTATGGATATTGTCAGTAAGTATGTGCAGATCCAGTATAGCGTCTTTTTCACTCCACAAGGATCAAGATCAAATGAATACTTATGGTAAAAAAGATAGGGAAATTCTTGATTATTCAACGTCGGATCGAATCATGTCCAATGGCCATTGGAATTTTATCTATCCTTCTATTTTTCAAGATAATTCAGATTTGTTGGCGAAAAAGCGAAGAAATAGGTTCGTCATTCCATTACAATATCATCAAGAACAAGAGAAAGAACTAATATCCTGTTTTGGGATTTCGATTGAAATCCCCCTTATGGGTGTTTTACGTAGAAATACTATTTTTGCTTATTTTGACGATCCCCGATACAGAAAAGATAAAAAGGGTTCAGGAATTGTTAAATTTAGATATAGGACCCTAGAAGAAGAATATAGGACTCGAGCGGAAGACTCAGAAGAGGAATATGAGACCCTAGAAGACGAATACAGGACCCGAGAGGACGAATATGAATATGAAACCCTAGAAGAATCTAAATATGGAATCCTAGAAGACGAATACGAATATGAAACCCTAGAAGACGAATATGGGAGCCCAGAAAACGAATATGGGAACCCAGAGAACGAATATAGGACTTTAGAGAAAGACTCAGAAGAGGAATATGGGAGCCCAGAGAGCAAATATAGGACCCAAGAGGACGAATATGGAACTCTAGAGGAAGACTCAGAAGACGAATATGGCAGCCCCGGGGAAAGCGCAGAGGAAAAATATGGTACTTTAGAGGAAGACTCAGAAGAAGATTCAGAGGACGAATACGAGAGCCCAGAGGAAGATTCCATCTTAAAAAAAGAGGGTTTGATTGAGCATCGAGGAACAAAAGAATTTAGTCTAAAATACCAAAAAGAAGTAGATCGGTTTTTTTTCATTCTTCAAGAACTTCATATCTTGCCGAGATCTTCATCCCTAAAGATACTTGACAATAGTATTATTGGAGTGAATACACAACTCACAAAAAATACAAGAAGTCGACTAGGCGGACTGGTCCGAGTGAAGAGAAAAAAAAGCCATACGGAACTCAAAATATTTTCCGGAGATATTCATTTTCCTGAAGAGGCGGATAAGATATTAGGTGGCTGTTTGATACCGCCAGAAAGACAAAAAAAAGATTCTAAGGAATCAAAAAAAAGGAAAAATTGGGTCTATGTTCAACGGAAAAAAATTCTCAAGAGCAAGGAAAAGTATTTTGTTTCCGTTCGCCCTACAGTGGCATATGAAATGGACGAAGGAAGAAATTTAGCAACACTTTTCCCGCAGGATCTCTTGCAAGAAGAAAATAATCTCCAAATTCGACTTGTCAATTTTATTTCTCATGAAAATAGCAAGTTAACTCAAAGAATTTATCACACAAATAGTCAATTTGTTAGAACTTGCTTAGTAGTGAATTGGGAACAAGAAGAAAAAGAAAAGGCTGGTGCTTCCCTTGTTGAGGTAAGAGCAAATGATCTTATTCGCGATTTCCTAAGAATTGAGTTAGTCAAGTCCACTATTTCGTATACACGAAAAAGGTATGGTAGGACAAGTGCAGGACCGATTCCCCATAATAGGTTAGATCGCGCCAATATCAATTCTTTTTATTCCAAGGCGAAGATTGAATCACTTAGCCAACATCCAGAAGCTATTGGCACTTTGTTGAATCGAAATAAAGAATACCACTCTTTGATGATTTTGTCGGCATCCAACTGTTCTCGAATTGGTTTATTCAAGAATTCAAAACATCCCAATGCGATAAAAGAATGGAATCCTAGAATTCCTATTCGAGAAATTTTTGGGCCCTTAGGCGCTATTGTAGCTAGTATATCGCATTTTTCTTCATCTTACTATTTACTAACGCATAATAAAATCCTGTTAAAAAAATATTTGTTCGTTGACAATTTAAAACAAACCTTCCAAGTACTTCAAGAACTTAAATACTCTTTAATAGATGAAAATAAAAGGATTTCTAATTTCGATAGTAACATAATGTTGGATCCATTCCTTTTGAATTGTCACTTTGTCCATCATGATTCTTGGGAAGAGACATTGGCAATAATTCACCTTGGACAATTTATTTGTGAAAATGTATGTCTATTTAAATCGCACATAAAAAAATCCGGTCAAATTTTCATTGTAAATATGAATTCCTTTGTTATAAGAGCAGCTAAACCTTATTTGGCCACTACAGGAGCAACTGTTAATGGTCATTATGGAGAAATCCTTTACAAGGGAGATAGGTTAGTTACGTTTATATATGAAAAATCGAGATCTAGTGACATAACGCAAGGTCTTCCAAAAGTGGAACAAATCTTTGAAGCGCGTTCAATTGATTCATTATCCCCGAATCTCGAAAGGAGAATTGAGGATTGGAATGAGCGTATACCAAGAATTCTTGGGGTCCCTTGGGGATTCTTGATTGGAGCTGAGCTAACCATAGCCCAAAGTCGTATCTCTTTGGTTAATAAAATCCAAAAGGTTTATCGATCCCAAGGGGTACAGATCCATAATAGACATATAGAGATTATTATACGCCAAGTAACATCAAAAGTGCGGGTTTCCGAAGATGGAATGTCTAATGTTTTTTCGCCTGGGGAATTAATCGGACTATTGCGAGCGGAACGAGCAGGACGAGCTTTGGATGAATCGATCTATTATCGGGCAATCTTATTGGGAATAACAAGGGCTTCCCTGAATACCCAAAGTTTCATATCTGAAGCAAGTTTTCAAGAAACTGCTCGAGTTTTAGCAAAAGCTGCCCTACGAGGTCGCATTGATTGGTTGAAAGGCTTGAAAGAAAACGTAGTTCTGGGGGGGATTATACCTGTTGGTACCGGATTCCAAAAATTTGTGCATCGTTCCCCACAAGACAAGAACCTTTATTTCGAAATAAAAAAAAAAAATCTATTCGCGTCGGAAATGAGAGATTTTTTGTTTCTCCATACAGAATTAGTTTCTTCAGATTCTGACGTAACAAACAATTTTTATGAGACATAAGAACCCCCATAAAAATATTTTTTACTTTACTAGACTTTTGAACTTAGAACACTAACAGGTCAAATTTTAGATTTTTAAGATTTTTATTTTAATAAGTAAAACAAGTCAGTTAATTCATTAAGGTGGTTATGTTTATACCATGTATCAATGGCCAACTCTTATCTTAGTACAAGGTTCTCTCGGAACAATTATTATTTATTTCAAGCTATTTCGGATCTTTCTTAATCTTCAAAAAGAACTAAATTCCGTAATGGAATGGTAGGATTAAAAAAAAGGAAGTGTGGAAAAAATGACAAGAAGATATTGGAACATTAATTTGAAAGAGATGATAGAAGCAGGAGTTCATTTTGGTCATGGTATTAAGAAATGGAATCCTAAAATGGCCCCTTACATTTCGGCAAAGCGTAAAGGTACTCATATTATAAATCTCGCTAGAACGGCTCGTTTTTTATCAGAAGCTTGTGATTTAGTTTTTGATGCAGCAAGTCAGGGAAAAAGTTTCTTAATTGTTGGTACCAAAAAAAGAGCAACAGATTTAGTAGCATCAGCTGCAATAAGGGCTCGTTGTCATTATGTTAATAAAAAGTGGTTCAGTGGTATGTTAACGAATTGGTCGATTACGAAAACTAGACTTTCTCAATTTAGAGACTTAAGAGCAGAAGAAAAAATGGGAAAATTCCACCATCTCCCAAAAAGAGATGTGGCAATCTTGAAGAGAAAATTATCTACTTTGCAAAGGTATCTCGGCGGGATCAAATATATGACGAGATTGCCAGACATTGTGATCGTCCTTGATCAGCAAAAAGAGTATATAGCTCTTCGGGAATGTGCCATTTTGGGGATTCCTACTATTTCTTTAGTCGATACAAATTGTGACCCGGATCTCGCGAATATATCGATTCCAGCCAACGATGACACTATGACTTCAATTCGATTGATTCTTAACAAATTAGTATTTTCAATTTGTGAGGGCCGTTCTCTCTATATAAGAAATCGTTGATTAAGAATATATAGTGAATTCTTGGGCAACTGCGTAAATTTATGGAATCACTTACTTTACTATATCTTTTTTTTTGCATAGAATTTTTTTTGCATAGAAAAAAGAAGGGGAATATTGATATATATTAGAGGGTATTGATATATATTATGATCTGATGTGCTTTCTTGGTATCCTAAATATAAGATTAATACTTCAAGTTGCTGAGTTGAGAAAGAGATGGTTGAATCAAAAGAATTCCTTTTTTGAAGTTCAATTTTTATCAGAGGACAATATGAATATTATACCTTGTTCCATTAAAACACTCAAGGGGTTATACGATATATCGGGTGTAGAAGTAGGCCAACACTTCTATTGGCAAATAGGAGGTTTCCAAATTCATGCCCAAGTACTCATCACTTCTTGGGTCGTAATTACTATCTTGCTAGGTTCAGTTGTCATAGCTGTTCGGAATCCACAAACCATCCCGACCGACGGTCAGAATTTTTTTGAATATGTCCTTGAGTTTATTCGAGACTTGAGCAAAACTCAGATTGGAGAAGAATATGGTCCCTGGGTTCCCTTTATTGGAACTATGTTCCTTTTTATTTTTGTTTCGAATTGGTCGGGTGCTCTTTTACCTTGGAAAATTATAGAGTTACCCCATGGGGAATTAGCAGCGCCCACGAATGATATAAATACTACTGTTGCTTTAGCTTTACTCACGTCAGCGGCATATTTTTATGCTGGTCTTAGCAAAAAAGGATTGAGCTATTTCGAGAAATATATTAAACCAACTCCAATCCTTTTACCAATTAACATCCTAGAAGATTTCACAAAACCATTATCGCTTAGCTTTCGACTTTTCGGGAATATATTGGCGGATGAATTAGTCGTTGTTGTTCTTGTTTCTTTAGTCCCCTTAGTAATCCCTATACCGGTCATGTTTCTTGGATTATTTACAAGCGGTATTCAAGCTCTTATTTTTGCAACATTAGCCGCAGCCTATATAGGTGAATCCATGGAGGGTCATCATTGAATTGACTCTTTTTGGAAATAGTATTTTTTTTTTTTGCAGCTTAGCTCAATTCATGCATGGTTCCAGATAATCTGCTTGGTTGCAAAAAAATAGTTAGAAATGCGTATGAATATATAGCCTAGAGTTGTAGGAGAGAGAATAGAATAGACTATATTATGGAATTTTCAAAGTATATATGCATTAAGGAGGGTGGAGTCAGGCTAGATCTATACTATAATATCCTTAATGTCTATAAGTGGAGTCCTCTTTTATGCAGGTTTCCACTTTAAGCAATGATTTTAGAATCCGATTCAATAGAAAATGAGAAAATATGCAAACAAAATAGAAGAAACAAATGTATATATATAGGATATTATATTATATATTCCTAGGTTAGATTCATTATCTAATCCGATATATGGATATGGAATTCCCTTCTATGTAGTTCGGACAATTCACATTATCATTTCAATTTGATTTCAATTTGTACTTTTTAGTTACTTTACTTCTCCCCAATAGAGCTTAGAAGTAAGAATTTATTGGTTGATTGTATCCTTAACCATTTCTTTTTTTTGACACGAGGAACTACTCACCATGAATCCACTAATTGCTGCTGCTTCTGTTATTGCTGCTGGATTGGCCGTAGGGCTTGCTTCTATTGGACCTGGAGTTGGTCAAGGTACTGCTGCAGGACAAGCTGTAGAAGGTATTGCGAGACAGCCAGAAGCAGAAGGTAAAATACGAGGTACTTTATTGCTTAGTCTAGCTTTTATGGAAGCTTTAACAATTTATGGACTAGTTGTGGCACTAGCGCTTTTATTTGCGAACCCTTTTGTTTAATCTTAAAAAAAAAATTCTTTCGATTTCGATTAGATACTTTTTTCTTTTTTTAGTAAATTGGTATTTGCTTCCACAATTCCAATTATATCAATACTTTATTTAATTTACTCCTATTTATTACTCCTGGAATTATCTATTTATCGGGACAGATAATACCCCATTCTAGGAAGGGCTGAGTTGAGTATTATTAATTTAGAAGATATGCTCACCTTCTTATTTCCCGTCCTTAGTTTAGGAAAGTGGAAAGTTTTTTCCTTTTATTTTAGGAATTTTGGGAACAGAACATTTCAACAAAGGAAGTCTTTCACCGGTCAAACAAGACGTAAGACTTAATCTAAAAGAAATTACTAGATTGAATCTATTTGCATTAAAAAAACCGATCAAAAAAGGGCGAGCGAAGTAAGTGATCGAAAAACTTTGTTCTTTGTTCGTCCTATCTATAAGAGGAGAGCATATGAAAAATGTAACCCATTCTTTCGTTTTTTTAGCTCACTGGCCATCCGCTGGCAGTTTCGGGCTTAATACCGATATTTTAGCAACAAATCTAATAAATCTAACTGTAGTGGTTGGTGTTTTGATTTTTTTTGGAAAGGGAGTGTGTGCGAGTTGTCTATTTCAAGAATAGATTGGATCTATCCGGCTGCACTTTATAATATTTTTTAGTATTTTTCGGATAAATAAGAAAAGGGTGCACGATCTCGACGAATTACTTCTGAATAAATTCAGAAATCATATGGAAGAACCATAGCATTTCGCGACTCATTGGTAAATCAACTTTGATTCTCTATAAACCAAGAATGTGAGACCATTAACACGGTTAAAGCTAAACTGCTTGAAGTCCAGGCAAAAAGAGGTACTCTTTCTACAACTATATTAGTATTAGTACCAATTTAAACGGGAAATAGCTAATGTAAAATTTATCTGATATAGAACACTCATATCGATAAAATGGTTTGAACTATTTACTAGAAAAAAAAGGGGGCACCCTGCCCTTTTTTAACCAATGCCGAATCGACGACCTATGTATAAAAAAGAGAAATTTTTTGGATTTGAAGAAAAAAAAAATAAAAAAGAATTCTATTAATTTTCATTTTCCATTTATTTAGTTAGTTTTTCTTAATGAAATTGAAATTATTAACTAGAGGGCAAATAAAAATAAAGAAACAACTTTGCTGACCATGATATATTTTTATCTAGGCGGAAGAGTCCTCTTAATATTTATCTAGTCTTATATAGGTTTCGGTATATTGAAATATAAACATAAAAAAGAAGATAGAGGATAGGCTCATTACTTAAAAAAAAGATATGGAAATAGCTATAGAAAAAAAAAAAGGAGCGTGAGAGCCAAATGAATCGAAAGATTCATGTTTGGTTCGGGAAGAGATCATAAAAGTTGTAAACTTACAAAATAATCTACTTTCATTAAAAGATTTATTAGATAATCGAAAACAGAGGATCTTGAGTACTATTCGAAATTCAGAAGAATTGCGTAGAGGGACCATTGAGCAACTCGAAAAAGCTCGGATTCGATTACAGAAAGTCGAACTAGAAGCGGATGAGTATCGAATGAATGGATACTCTGAGATAGAACGAGAAAAAGCAAATTTGATTAATGCTACTTCTATTAGTTTGGAACAATTGGAAAAGTCTAAAAACGAAACCCTTTATTTTGAAAAACAAAGGGCAATGAATCAGGTCCGACAGCGGGTTTTCCAACAGGCCGTACAAGGAGCTCTAGGAACTCTGAATAGTTGTTTGAATACCGAGTTACATTTCCGTACGATTCGTGCTAATATTGGCATTCTCGGGTCCCTGGAATGGAAGAAATAATTAAATTAATTAGGCCTTGAACTTCTACTTTCGTTTAGAATTTAGGCATTATTTTTCCCCTTGCTTCCGAAAAAAGAGTCAAGAAACACTAATGGCAACCCTTCGAGTCGACGAAATTCATAAAATTCTCCGCGAACGTATTGAACAATATAATAGGAAAGTAGGGATTGAGAATATAGGTCGCGTAGTTCAAGTGGGGGATGGGATTGCTCGTATTATAGGTCTTGGTGAAATAATGTCAGGTGAATTAGTCGAATTTGCAGAAGGTACTAGGGGTATTGCTCTGAATTTGGAATCCAAAAATGTTGGGATTGTATTAATGGGCGATGGGTTGATGATACAAGAGGGAAGTTTTGTAAAAGCAACAGGAAGAATTGCTCAGATACCCGTGAGTGAGGCTTACTTGGGTCGTGTTGTAAATGCTCTGGCTAAACCTATTGATGGGAAAGGCGAAATTATAGCTTCCGAATCTCGCTTAATTGAATCTCCTGCTCCAAGTATAATTTCCAGGCGTTCCGTATACGAACCTCTTCAAACAGGGCTTATTGCTATCGATTCGATGATCCCTATAGGGCGCGGTCAGCGAGAGTTAATTATTGGGGACAGACAGACTGGCAAAACAGCAGTAGCCACAGATACAATTCTCAATCAAAAAGGGCAAGGTGTAATATGTGTTTATGTAGCTATCGGTCAAAGAGCATCCTCCGTAGCTCAAGTAGTAACTACTTTCCATGAGGAGGGGGCCATGGAATACACTATTGTAGTAGCTGAAATGGCGGATTCACCTGCTACATTACAATACCTCGCTCCTTATACGGGAGCAGCCCTGGCTGAGTATTTTATGTACCGCGAACGGCATACTTTAATAATTTATGATGATCTCTCCAAACAGGCACAAGCTTATCGCCAAATGTCCCTTCTATTAAGAAGACCTCCCGGACGTGAGGCTTATCCAGGGGATGTTTTTTATTTGCATTCACGCCTTTTAGAAAGAGCCGCTAAATTAAATTCTCTTTTAGGCGAAGGAAGTATGACCGCTTTACCAATAGTTGAGACTCAATCTGGAGACGTTTCCGCCTATATTCCTACTAATGTAATCTCCATTACAGATGGACAAATATTCTTATCTGCGGATCTATTCAATGCCGGAATTCGACCCGCTATTAATGTGGGTATTTCTGTTTCCAGAGTAGGATCCGCGGCTCAAATTAAAGCCATGAAACAAGTAGCTGGCAAATCAAAATTGGAACTAGCGCAATTCGCAGAGTTACAAGCCTTTGCACAATTCGCCTCTGCTCTCGATAAAACAAGTCAGAATCAATTGGCAAGGGGTCGACGATTAAGGGAATTGCTTAAACAATCCCAGGCAAATCCTCTCCCAGTGGAAGAGCAGATAGCTACTATTTATACCGGAACAAGAGGATATCTTGATTCGTTAGAAATTGAACAGGTAAATAAATTTCTGGATGAGTTACGTAAACATCTAAAAGATACTAAACCTCAATTCCAAGAAATTATATCTTCTAGCAAGACATTCACCGAGCAAGCGGAAATCCTTTTGAAGGAAGCTATTCAGGAACAGCTGGAACGGTTTTCTCTTCAGTAACAAATAAATTTTGCATGTCTACTCTTGTTAGTAGAATAGGAATCGTTGAGAAAGCTTTTTCATTTGAATCATGCAAAAAAGTTTTCTTTGTTTTTAGTTTAGTATAGTTATTTAAAGAATAGATAGAAATAAGATTGCGTCCAATAGGATTTGAACCTATACCAAAGGTTTAGAAGACCTCTGTCCTATCCATTAGACAATGGACGCTTTTCTTTCATATTTTATTCTTTCTTTTATTTTTTTGCTTCTTCCGAGAAAAAACTGTTAGACCAAAACTCTTTTAGGAAATCAAAAAATCCAGATACAAATGCATGATGTATATATTATATCATGCATATATCATAAAGAAGGAGTATGGAGGCGGTAGTGGGAATCGAACCCGCAACCCCAAGGTTATGAGCCTTATGAGCTACCAAACTGCTCTATACTCTTAAACTAAAGAGGGGTAACTAGTGGATAAAAGAGGGTTGGATACGCCCCTCTACCAATATCTATACAAATAGAATAGTCCATTTATACAGAATGGTAAAGAGGGCTCCTCTATGATTATCAATTCCAGAAATCCATACAAATACGAAAGGGTATTTTATCCTTACCAACTGGATCTTGTTGCACCCGGTAACAAACATTCATAAACCATTTCTCGAAGTACGTGTCCGGATAGCCCAAAATGTCGATAGTTAGCTCTAGGTCTTCCGGTCAAAAAACAACGTCGATGAAGGCGTGTAGGTGCACTATTACGCGGTAGGGATTGCAATTTTTCTCGCATTTTCGTTTTTTCACTCAAACTCAAGGGAGAAACTTTGCTTCTTATCTTTTTTTTTAAAGATTGACGAATCAAATGATATTTCTGTTCTAATTTCTGCCGCTTCTTCTCCCTCTGAATCAAACTTTTTTTTGCCATAATGTGTCGTTGCTATTATTACCAAGTATACGGTTCTAATCCTAGATGGAAAAATAAATAGAAAAAGAAATCTAAAAAGGCAGATCCTCCCTCTCTATCAAGAGTAATGAACTAGGTGCTGATACAGTACAAAAAAACAAACTAAATTAACCAAACTTGCCTGATGTTGAGGCAATCAAGAAAGCTGCATAAGTGAATATATAACCCACGGAAAAGTGAGCTAATCCAACCAATCTTGCTTGCACAATGGAAAGAGCCACGGGCTTATCTCTCCAGCGAATTAAATTAGCTAAAGGTGTGCGTTCATGAGCCCATGCTAAAGTCTCAATTAATTCCTGCCAATACCCCCGCCAGGAAATTAAGAACATAAATCCAGTAGCCCAAACAAGATGTCCAAATAAGAACATCCACGCCCATACCGATAAACTATTCATCCCAAATGGATTATATCCATTGATAAGTTGTGAAGAGTTTAACCATAGGTAATCTCTTAACCATCCCATCAAATAAGTGGAGGATTCATTAAATTGTGAAACGTTGCCCTGCCATAATGTGATATGTTTCCAATGCCAATAAAAAGTAACCCACCCAATGGTATTTAACATCCAGAAAACTGCCAAATAAAATGCGTCCCAAGCAGAAATATCACAAGTACCGCCGCGCCCTGGGCCGTCACAAGGAAAACTATATCCAAAATCCTTTTTATCTGGCATTAATTTGGAACCGCGTGCATCTAAAGCGCCCTTTACTAAAATCAATGTAGTTGTATGCAAACCTAGAGCAATAGCATGATGAACCAAGAAATCCCCAGGTCCTATTGTTAAGAAAAGCGAATTACTATTCTCATTAACAGCATTCAACCATCCGGGCAACCATAGGCTTCGACCCGCATTGAAAGCGGGGCCATTCGTTGAAGATAAGAGTATATCGAACCCATATGTCGTCTTGCCATGAGCAGATTGTATCCATTGGGCAAATATAGGTTCGATCAAGATTTGCTTTTCTGGAGTACCAAAAGCAAGCATGACGTCGTTATGAACATAAAGGCCCAAGGTATGGAATCCTAGAAAGAGGCTAGCCCAACTTAAATGAGATATGATAGCTTCTTTATGGTCTAACATTCTTGCCAATACATTATCCTCATTCTGTTCCGGATTGTAATCCCTAATGAAAAAAATAGCTCCATGAGCAAAAGCCCCTGTCATGATGAACCCTGCAATATATTGGTGATGAGTATATAAAGCAGCTTGAGTAGTAAAGTCTTGTGCTATGAATGCATAAGGAGGTAAAGAGTACATATGTTGAGCTACTAAGGAAGTAATAACCCCTAAAGAAGCTAGAGCAAGACCTAACTGAAAATGAATCGAATTGTTGATTGTGTCATAAAGGCCCTTATGCCCACGCCCTAATCGACCCCCCGGAGGAGTATGCGCTTCTAAAAGATCTTTAATACTGTGCCCAATTCCGAAGTTAGTTCGATACATGTGACCGGCAATGAGAAAAATAAATGCAATAGCTAAATGATGGTGAGCCATATCGGTCAGCCACAAACTTTGTGTTTGTGGATGGAATCCCCCAAGAAGAGTTAGAATGGCAGTTCCCGCTCCTTGAGCGGTACCAAATAAATGATTACTCGAATCAGGGTTTTGGGCATAAAGATTCCATTGACCCGTCAAAAGGGGTCCCAACCCCTGGGGATAGGGTAATACATCTAAGAAATTATTCCATCGAACGTACTCCCCCCTGGATGCGGGAATAGCAACATGAACTAAATGTCCTGTCCAAGCCAAAGAACTTACCCCGAAAAGTCCTGACAAATGATGATTGAGACGAGATTCCGCGTTTTTGAACCACGAAAGGCTTGGTTTCCATTTGGGTTGTAGATGTAACCAACCCGCTATTAAGGACAGCGTAGAAAGAAATAATAGAAAAAGAGCTCCAGTATAAAGATCCTCATTGGTGCGTAATCCTATTGTATACCACCACTGATAAACTCCAGAATAAGCAATATTCACTGGACCAGCAGCACCTCCTCGAGTAAAGGCTTCCACAGCGGGTTGACCAAAATGAGGATCCCAAATCGCATGAGCAATAGGTCTTACGTGTAAAGGATCCTGTATCCATGATTCAAAATTTCCTTGCCAAGCTACATGAAACAGATTTCCGGACGTCCATAGAAAGATTATTGCTAATTGCCCAAAGTGAGAAGCAAAAATGTTCTGATAAAGACGTTCTTCAGTAATATCATCATGACTTTCGAAATCATGTGCGGTAGCAATACCAAACCAAATACGACGAGTAGTGGGGTCCTGAGCTAAGCCTTGGCTAAACCTGGGAAATCTTAATTCCATAATGCCTTTCAAATCCTCCTAGCCACTATCCTACTGCAATAATTCTCGCTAAGAAGAATGCCCATGTCGTGGCAATTCCACCCAGAAGGTAATGGGTTACTCCTACAGCGCGTCCTTGTATAATGCTCAAGGCTCTAGGCTGAGTAGCAGGAGCAACTTTTAATTTGTTATGAGCCCAAACGATAGATTCAATGAGTTCTTGCCAATAACCACGGCCGCTGAATAAAAACATTAAACTGAAGGCCCAGACAAAATGAGCACCTAAGAAAAAAAGACCATATGCAGATAATGAAGAACCATAAGACTGAATGACTTGCGATGCCTGTGCCCACAAGAAATCTCGAAGCCACCCATTAATCGTAATGGAACTCTGTGCAAAGTTTCCCCCTGTAATATGAGTTACCACCCCTTGATCACTTATAGTACCCCAAACATCCGACTGCATTTTCCAACTGAAATGGAAAATGACTACCGAAATTGCATTGTACATCCAGAATAAACCTAAGAAAACATGATCCCAGGCGGATACTTGACATGTTCCCCCTCGGCCAGGCCCATCGCAAGGAAAGCGAAAACCTAGATTTGCTTTATCGGGTATCAAACGGGAACTCCGAGCAAATAAAACACCTTTCAAAAGTATTAATACAGTCACATGTATGGTAAATGCATGAATGTGATGGACTAAAAAATCTGCGGTTCCTAATGGAATAGGTAACAAAGCCACTTTGCCACCTACTGCTACTAACTCGCCGCCTCCCCACGTTAAGCTAGTACTTGTTGTTGCACCAGGAGCTGTTACGCCAGGCGCAGTAGCATGGATATTTTGTACCCATTGAGCAAAGATAGGTTGTAATTGTATGGCAGTATCCGAAAACATATCTTGTGGACGGCCTAAAGCACTCATGGTATCATTATGAATGTACAAGCCAAAACTGTGAAAACCTAGAAATATACATACCCAGTTAAGGTGGGATATGATTGCATCGCGGTGTCTAAGGACGCGATCTAATAGATCGTTGTATCGAGTAGTTGGATCATAGTCTCTTACCATAAAAATTGCTGCATGTGCAGCAGCACCGACTATTAGAAATCCGCCAATCCACATGTGGTGTGTGAACAAGGAAAGTTGTGTACCATAGTCAGTAGCTAGGTATGGATAGGGAGGCATAGAATACATATGATGAGCTACAACAATGGTTGTAGAGCCTAGCATAGCTAGGTTAAGAGATAATTGAGCATGCCATGACGTTGTTAAGATTTCATAAAGACCCTTATGGCCTTGTCCTGTAAATGGGCCCTTGTGAGCCTCCAAAATATCTTTAAGTCCATGGCCAATACCCCAATTGGTCCTATACATATGACCTGCGATTAGGAAAAGAATAGCAATAGCTAAATGATGGTGCGCAATATCGGTCAGCCAGAGACCACCGGTTACTGGATCTAGTCCTCCGCGAAAAGTCAGAAATTCTGCGTATTTGGACCAATTTAAAGTGAAAAAAGGGGTTGCTCCTTCGGCAAAACTAGGATAAAGTTGAGCCAAAAGGTCCCGATTCAAGATAAATTCATGAGGAAGTGGTATCTCTTTAGGATCCACCCCAGCGTCAAGAAATTGGTTAATTGGTAAAGATACATGAATTTGGTGCCCCGCCCAAGAAAGAGACCCAAGTCCTAATAATCCCGCTAAGTGGTGATTCAACATGGATTCTACATCTTGGAACCAGGCCAATTTGGGAGCGGCTTTGTGATAATGGAACCAACCAGCAAAAAGCATTAACGCTGCAAAAATCAATGCACCAATTGCAGTACAATAGAGTTGTAATTCACTAGTTATTCCAGATGCTCGCCAAAGCTGAAAAAAACCAGAGGTTATTTGGATTCCTCGGAAACCCCCGCCTACATCACCATTCAATATTTCTTGCCCTACTATAGGCCAAACTACCTGAGCACTGGGTCCAATGTGAGTAGGATCACTTAGCCATGCTTCATAATTGGAAAAACGGGCGCCATGAAAGTACATGCCACTCAACCAAAGAAAGATAATGGAAAGTTGCCCGAAATGAGCACTAAAGACTTTTCGAGAAATCTCCTCCAAATCACCAGTATGACTATCGAAATCGTGAGCATCAGCATGTAGGTTCCAGATCCAAGTGGTAGTATCAGGGCCCTTAGCTAGTGTTCTTGAGAAATGGCCGGGTCTGGCCCATTCCTCAAAAGATGTTTTTACAGGATCCCTATCCACAACAATTTTTACTTCTGGTTCCGGCGAACGAATAATCATTAAGTCCTCCTCTTTCCGGACAAGACATACAAAGAGACCCGCCAACTGTCTTTTTAGTGAATCTTTGAAAGATATATATTTTGAAAGATAGATTTTGAAAGATAGATTTTGAAAGATAGATATTGTGATTAGTTCTTTTCTTTACTATCTACCATCCTTCTATTTTTTTTTTAGTTATTCACTGGAGCAATTATATATTGAAGTCAATCCGAGGCAAGTGTTCGGGTCTATTATGACATAAAGATTAGGTGCCTAACGGACATTGTTTATCTTGAAAAACAAATATTTCTCGACGTAAGAAAAAAATCTTTTTTATTTTTAATTTAAGAAACTAGTGTATTTTTTTTGAGGGCATAAGCTCCTATCTATATCTACTTTCCTTGAGCATAATATAGGGTTTTTTATTTGATTCTAAATTCCAAGATAACTCATTAGAATTATTAATAAGATGGTCCTAATATATTAGCAATATTTAGATTGCCCCCTCTTTTTATTCACTTTATTACTTCTATTCTAGACCCTATCCCTATGGTTTATTCTTATGAAATATCATATAAAATAGAAGGTATAAGAAATGGATATAATGAAATTCTTGATTCGATCTTACGACCTAATTTATTTGATTAATGGATCAACAACCAAACCACCCATTTTATGAAAAAGAAGGAGCATGGTCTTATTCAAATTCAAAGCGCTTCGTAATCTTCAACCAGTTCTGTGCTTCAATATAATTTCCCGGAGTAAGCGCTATAGCTTGTTTCCAATATTCAGCAGCTTGATCAAACCAAGCTTCCGCAATTTCCGAATCACCCTGTAGAATGGCCTGTTCTCCTCGGTCGGAATAGGAAGTTCCTTCCCTTAGAACCGTACTTGAGAGTTTCCTACCTCATACGGCTCAGAAATTGCTATCTGAATTTCCCCTATCTTAACTGAATTCGATTTATCAAAAATCGATCCAATTTGTTCTTGGGTTAAGCAGAAGAAATTAATTACCTAAGTTTCAAACCCTAATTTTTATCAATAATCAGTTTGATCTTTTTTCCCACCTTCAGAAGAATGAAGCATAGATAGATATAGAGCCTTCGTTCAAATTTTCTGAGAGGTAACTATCCCGGTTTCATATATGAAATCTCTATAGAATCCTTGAAAAAGACTTTTTTCCATAAGAAAGAAAAAAGAACTTACTATCTTTGGGATCTGATACTACACCGCTGCTTAATCCCTTAGTGGATCGGCTCTATTACATAAGCGGATTCCTAAATTTTGCCCCATATCATGGGATAAGTAAGCAGTTTTTTTTAGTTGTATCGACCCAGTCGCTCACTAATTGATCTTTACGGTGCTTTCTCTATCAATTTGAGAAACTTTATCCATAGAGTAGTAGTATAGGCCATACTTTCTTCGTTTTTTGATTCTCGTGAAGTGTCCTTCCTTCCTACAGCTGATAGGGAAAAATCGTTGTTTTTACGATCCCTATGTAGAAAGCCCTTTTTTTCTAGTATTTACTAGAAAATTTGATCCTCTCTTTTTTTTTTTTCTTTCTATAGTGGAGATAGTCGCACGTAATGACAGATCACGGCCATATTATTAAAAGCTTGCGGTAAGAAGGGGTTTCGTTCTAGTGCCCGGAAATAATATTCCAAAGCCTTTGTATGCTCTCCATTGCTTGTGTGTATAAGGCCTATGTTATAGAGTATATAACTTCGATCATAGGGATCGATTTCTAGTCGCGTAGCTTCATAATAATTTTGCAAAGCTTCCGCATAATTTCCTTCGGATTGAGCCAACATCCGTTACGGTCGTTCATTCTATTCAAAAAATCTCCGTTCCAAAACCGTACATGAGGTTTTCATCTCATACGGCTCCTCCCTTCTGTACATAATAGTACTAAGCGAAATAATCTATAGAATCAAAATAGAATTAGTCCCGTCTCATTATGAACCGAAAGGGGCTGGTATTTTTCCAAGAAATCTCTAGCCAACCTTCCCACAAGAGGTTTTTCTTAACACCAATGAATTCTATTAATGCTAGAGGAAAACGATAGCTCCAATAATTTCTTTGTTCTCAACGCCTCCTATTTAGAGGAATTAGCTACTTCAACGATCTTTGATGGTTATAGGGGTATCCAAAGTACAAACCTGATGGTTGTTTGTTATCCCAACCATTCTTCCCAGCCCTGATACCGATCAGGAAAGGGGTAATTTCTAACAAAGTTTTTCTCTTGTTGATTCCTATTTCTAGGTGTAGTGCTTTTCTCCCCTATGCTGCCTACGGATACTAATAGAGTAGGATTGGCCTGTAATCCATACCATACCATATCCTGTAGGTGTAACCTTTCGCTCAATACTCAAATCTACAATTGAAGTATCTGAAGCCGCATCAATCGAGGATACACGACGGAAGGAATTGTTAGTTCGCCTCACCTTCCCGAAGCGTGGGTTTGTTTGCTTTACAAATTTGGTTCTCTCTATGCCAACCCCCCTCTCTTTTTCGTAAGACTGAGGTATAGGTAGGGCTAAAAAAAAGCAAAAAAAAGAGTCAAATCGCACCATCTCTATAATAAGTAAATGCCTTTTTTTCTCCTGAGGTTGTCGGAATTATTCGCAATAAAATATTGGCTACAATTGAGGAGGTCTTATCAATGAAATTTCCATTTCCACGGGATCTAGGCATAATTCCCAACCCATTCTATATAGAATTGTTTTCATTCCTTCACAAAATAACATAAAAACAAACACATTCGATTCTTATAATTATAAATAGATTGATCCATATGCTCTACTCTAAATCCATATGCTTTAAATGGATAAGAGAGATATGGATTTTCCGCTCAGCTCAAATTGTATCCTTTTCCTTCTGCTTGGACACGAAGAGATATGAAATATTTGACTAAGACTGGATTTCATTCCACTTTCCTATTTCTGAACAACAACTTATGTTATCAACTATTTCGTGTTTTCAAAGTTATTAATTGTCTCATACCCTATTTTTGATTTCGATAGTATGGTGTAGCGTATCTTATGCAAACGGAATTCTAAGGTTTCTTTATTTTATTATGCAATAAGAAGAATTCTTCCATTTTCTTTTTCTTTAGTTGCGGGAAAACCCAAATTAAAACTTTTATTTTATAGCGAGCGCAATTTCTAGTAAAAAATCCTGTATCCTTCCACTTAGATCAAAAGGAATTTTTCCAATAGAACTATGGAACCCCCGAGTGGTTGCGGTTGTACCTGTACTGCAGGAATAAGAAAACTCGCTATTCACTCAGTTTATTTTCCATAATAAGTTATGTAGGAGAGATGGCCGAGCGGTTCAAGGCGTAGCATTGGAACTGCTATGTAGACTTTTGTTTACCGAGGGTTCGAATCCCTCTCTTTCCGTTTTTCTTAATTCATCAACGTTAAGGATCACAATGTATCAAATCAAATAACAATTTTTTCCAGCAATAATATAATATCTTATATTATCTTATTTTGATTTAATAGAAATTAGAAATTCTCTATAGCAAATTACTGTGGTATGTAAAATACACATAGAGGAAAAAAGAAAAAAGGATCCTAATCCTAGGGTTAATCAATTTTAGCTAGTTGATGGGAAAATACAAATTAATGGTAATGGTCTTAGGGCGATTTAGTTCGGGGAAAGGGGAAGGGGAAGAAAATTCTATGAACCTTTCCTTTTTTCGTTAAGTTCAAGTCTGACGAGAGTAATATTCTACAACTAACAACTCATTTATTTTGAGACCGACCCACTTCCTATCTAGGATTTTATTTACTAGTCCTTTATATTCCAACGTGTCAATCGCCAAATGCTTTGGCAATTTCCCCGGGTCCGATGAAGCAATATAATTTTGAACCAGACCTTTTGATCTTTGGTTATCTTTCGTAGTAATAATATCTCGGGGTTTGCAACGAAAACTTGGTATATTGACTATACGACCATTAACTAAAATATGTCTATGGTTGACTAATTGGCGGGCCCCAGGAATGGTTGAAGCCATACCCAATCGAAAAAGGATATTATCCAAACGCATTTCAAGTAATTGTAGTAAAACCTGGCCTGTTGACCTTTTTGCTTTTCCAGCGATATGTACATATCTAAGTAATTGTCGTTCTGTCAGACCATAATGAAAACGCAATTTCTGTTTTTCTTGAAGACGAATACGATATTGCTCCTTTTTCCCAGAATTGAATTTTTTTTTAAGATTACTTCCGGATTTAGGTGTTTTTCTAGTGAGTCCTGGTAAAGCTCCCAGACGGCGTATTTTTTTTAAACGAGGTCCTCGATAACGGGACATGAAGACTCCTTTTTTTATTTTATTGAAATTTCATTTTACACAATTAATTTCATTGTATTTACATTACAGAATACATCGAAATTAAAACTGAATTAAACTACAGGATAAACAGAGTAAAATCAACTAAAGTACCCCAAAAAATGGAATTTCATCAAAATCTTTTTTTTTTGTATATATATTATTTATTTTATTGTTTTGTATCTAGCAAAATTGTAAGGTAAAAAACATAAAAGATCCTGGATTCTCCATTTAATTCGGAAAAAAAGAGATTCTTGTTCGTAGAACATCGATAGAGAAAAAAAAGCCGACTATCGGATTTGAACCGATGACCCTCGCATTACAAATGCGATGCTCTAACCTCTGAGCTAAGTGGGCTTACATAACGGAAATAGTGTAACAAATAGAAATAGGTATAGTATAGGAAATCCGTAAAATCTCAGATATTAGTTATTAATCTTAGCTATTAACTAGTTCTAAATTTGAAGTTATACTTATAAAAATAAAAAAATACTAAAACTTCTTAAAGATAAAGTTAGCTTGATATGCTTAACTATAGGATATTAAAAAATAAAATTATAGAATTTATTGGTATTTTCATTCGATCATTATAGACTTTATTATTTGTTAATAATTTGAGGATTAATATTTCACTAAGGGGAACATAGAGTCAGAGTAAATAAAATTGCTAATTCTGATTAGAAAAAAAGAATAAATATCAAGCGTTATAGTATAATTTTGAATACTATAAAAAAGTAAGACGGGAGGTGGGGGAGATAAAAACTTTTGGATATATTGATTCGGATTGAATTGCAAATACATCAAGGATAGAATCAATTCAATTCTGAATTGCAATAAGCAAGCGAGGTCTCTCAAATAGAGTCGAACTGAACTGCTAGACTACGTTGAGTGATGAACTCAATGATTCAAAAAAAAAACTAAGAGATGGATGAAATTACACAAGGAATCCTGGTCTCAAAGAAGAGGGAAATGGGGATATGGCGAAATCGGTAGACGCTACGGACTTGATTGTATTGAGCCTTGGTATGGAAACCTGCTAAGTGGTAACTTCCAAATTCAGAGAAACCCTGGAATTAAAAAAGGGCAATCCTGAGCCAAATCCGTGTTTTGAGAGAAACAAGGGGTTCTCGAACTAGAATACAAAGGAAAAGGATAGGTGCAGAGACTCAATGGAAGCTGTTCTAACGAATCGAGTTAATTACGTTGTGTTGTTAGTGGAATTCCTTCTAGTTCTAAATTAGAGAAAGAGGGGTTTTATACCTTATACATTTAATAAACACGTATAGATACTGACATAGCAAACGATTAATCACAGAACTCATATTATATTCTAATTATAATATAGGTTCTTTATCTTTTTTAAAAATGAAATTAGAAATGATAATGATTATGAAATAAAAAACTCATATCATAATTTTTTTTTTTCATTATTGTGAATCCACTCCAATCGAATATTGAATAATCAAATTCTTCAATTAAAATTCAAAGTTTTCGAGATCTTTAAAAAAGTGGATTAATCGGACGAGGACAAAGAGAGAGTCCCATTCTACATGTCAATACTGACAACAATGAAATTTCTAGTAAAAGGAAAATCCGTCGACTTTATAAGTTGTGAGGGTTCAAGTCCCTCTATCCCCAAATCCTCTTTTATTCCCTAACTATACTATATTATTATTATTTATCCTCTTTTTTTTTTTCTTTTTATCAATGCACTTTTTTTTCTTTTTATCAATGCAATGGGTTTAAGATTCATTAGCTTTCTCATTCTACTCTTTCACAAAGGAATGCGAAGAGAACTCAATGGATCTTATCCTATTCATTGAATAGATTTCTTTTTTATTAGAGTATCGGCAAGAAATCTTGGTTATTCACTCTATTTTTAAGTTTTATTTAAGTAAACCATGCACAATGCATAGGACTACCCCCCCCATTTTCAAATTTAAAATTTGAAATACTTTAATTAATTTTTAGTCCTTTTAATTGACATAGATACAAATACTCTACTAGGATGATGCACAAGAAAAGGTCAGGATAGCTCAGTTGGTAGAGCAGAGGACTGAAAATCCTCGTGTCACCAGTTCAAATCTGGTTCCTGGCAGAGAAAAAAAAAAAAAAGATCCACCGAATAGGTATTGATCCAAATACCTCGAGATGGATTGTGATACATATTCATTAATAATATTTATTCATCTAAGTGGATAAATCTATAATATAAATATAGAGGCACTTCTTTTTCTTTTTAAAGAAGTTTTAAAATATATCTTTTCTTTATGATAAAGAAGGGGGTGAGATTCCCCTTTATTTTTTTGCGTTTCTTAATTTTGTATTCCGCTATTCCGACGAATATTTTTTTAGTCTTGCTTATCTTTATCTTATCTTATTTTCCTAGTTGTGCTAAGTAATGTGCGCGGTACAAAGTTCCTGGTAGAGAACTTCTTTGAGTCATCCTATTTTTCTGTTCATATGAAGGAAATTAATATGCGATTTTCAAAATAGGGGAATCCAAATGAAACCCTTTTTTTGCTCAGTCTATCTGGAATGCTTTTGTATAATTAGGAATTAATTATAAATAGGTATTCCGTTTCATCTAGGAAAAGAACCTAAAAATATTCCTTGACTTGAATAAAATCTGGAGTTGTGTTGTATAAGTGAGCATGAATTTCTTATCATTCAATGAGCATCTTGTATTTCATAAAAATTGGGGGTTATATAATCCTTACGTAAGGGCCAGCCTATCCAACTTTCAGGCATTAGGATACGTTTAAGGCGCGGATGATTATCATAAGAGATTCCCACCATATCATAAGATTCGCGTTCTTGAAAATCGGCACTTCTCCAAATCCAGAAGACAGACGGAATTCTAGGATTATCCTTTTGGGCAAAGACTTTTATGCAGACTTCTTCTGGATTATCTATACCATATTGTATTCTCGTAAGATGATACACGCTAGCTAAAGATCCACCGGGTGCTACATCATAAGCACATTGGGAGCGTAAATAATTGTAACCATATACATATAAAATGACAGCAATGGAATCCCAATCCCCTGCTTTTATTTGTAAAGTCTCTATTCCTCGGTGATCAAAGCCCAAAGATCTATGAACCACCTCATGTTTGACTAGCCAATTAGATAACCAACCCTGCTGCATTGTCTTCATCTCTCCCTCTTTGTATAAATATTTCACATTTCGGATGCAAGTTTGAAAGATTGCCCTGCTTTTTATTTTTCTACACAAAAGAGCCCCTCTCCTAATTCACTAATTTGTAGGAAGGTACTGAACTTTTGGATTTGAAAAAAGTTTCAGAAGATATATCTAATGTAGATGGTGATTGATAGAGCAATTCTTGCTCATAAGTTCCTGTATGAGTACTGCGCCTAACATAAAGCTTGTGACTGGTAGTAAAACATCTATTTTTATTTTGAGATAGAGTTTGATCCTCAACTATTTCTCGCGATATCTTCTTACGAAGTTTTGTTAGGGCATCTATAACTGCCTCCGGTTTAGGTGGGCAGCCCGGCAAGTAGACATCCACAGGAATTAACTTATCAACTCCCCGAACAGTACTATAGGAATCCGTACTGAACATTCCCCCTGTAATAGTACAGGCTCCCATAGCAATGACGTATTTTGGTTCAGGCATTTGCTCGTATAATCTCACTAAAGAGGGAGCCATTTTCATTGTTACCGTACCGGCTGTTAAAATTAGGTCTGCTTGCCTAGGACTTGATCTTGGTACCAATCCATAACGATCAAAGTCGAATCGTGAGCCTATTAATGAAGCAAATTCAATGAAACAACAACTGGTACCGTATAGAAGGGGCCATAAACTGGAGAGTCTTGACCAATTCGAAAGATCATTTGGTGTAGTTGAAATAACAGAATTGGAACTTGTTTGGTCAAGTAAGGGAAACTCAATCAAATTCATAACTGTCTCAATAGAATCTTTTCCTTCTTTTTTTTTGTCTAAATATTCAGTTAAGACCATTCCAAGGCTCCTTTTCGCCATGCATAAACTAAACCAACAACTAAGATAAGCACGAAAATCAAAGCTTCGATAAAAACGGATACACCCAATACGTCGAAACTCATTGCCCAAGGGTATAGAAAGACGGTTTCCACATCAAAAACAACAAAAACGAGCGCAAACATATAATAGCGTATTCGGAATTGTACCCAAGCCCCTCCCATGGGTTCTATACCCGATTCATAACTAGAAAGCTTCTCTGGTCCTTCACTAACCGGGGCTAAAAGTCCTGAAATCGAAAATGCCAAAATAGGAATAAGGCTTGCTATTATTAGAAATGTCCAAAAAATATCATATTCGTGAAGCAGAAACATAATGTACTCCCATTAATGTGGAATAGGCGGAACTTAAATTAGTCAATTCAATTCAGCATTGTCAATTTATCCAGAACTTCTCTCTTTTCCTCGGTGAAACAAGAATCTTTTTTGTTCAAACAAAAGCGCTTAGTTTAAGTTTAGCCTTTGTTTCCTCTGTGCTGCATCTTCTTTAAAGATTCATCCAATGGAATCCCAACTCCCTTTCTTTTGGATTTCCATTCTATTTAGATATGGTGTATGTAGATCTAATTCTTATATAAAGAAAACTTTCTCGTTTCACTTTGTCTCGCTTTCTCTAGAATCTCTAGAAAAAAGAATAGCTCTATCCTTTATTTAATATTTAATAATAAAATAATAAGAGACTATTAAATAAAAATGAGAATACTACTAAATTAGAACCTAATTAAGATAGTAGGACTAATCTATGCAGTATAATTAATGAGAAGTAATACTATAAAATAAAAATAAAGAACTCTATTTCAGAACTATGAGACAGAATATTCTGTTTTCTTATTTACTCTTTACTTTATTTTTTCTATTTAAAGTTGATCAATTTACATAATGTATCTATAAACAAAGTAATAAATATACTTAAAACAAAGTAGGAATTCGCAAAATGGATAAAATCATTGCAGTTATTATAGGGAAGTCTAGAGATATCCTATTTGAAGGAGGACGGGATTCAAATCAGGGAAAGGATCCTTTCTTCTATTGATTTGATAGAAATTCGTTTTTCTTTTCCTGTCTGTATGATTTTGATTTTCGATGAATGAGCCTTTGGTAATGCTTTTATCTCTATTCTATGTCGCAGGCGCCTATCCAGTCTATAAACAAATACTAATGAGAAAATGAAAACTATACTAAACTAAAGAAAACATAGGATAGAGATCCTAAAATCTAAAAAAGGGCATATTAGGGCTATACGGATTCGAACCGTAGACCTTCTCGGTAAAACAGATCAAACGGATTATTATCGAAATGATTTGAACTGTTTCAAAGACCCAACATGCATTTTTTTGCATTGGGCTCTTTCATAAACTGATTTAAAGATCAGTTAGTCCACCATAGTTTTTCTTT
This sequence comes from Triticum urartu, assembly GCF_056163025.1. Lineage (NCBI taxonomy): Eukaryota > Viridiplantae > Streptophyta > Magnoliopsida > Poales > Poaceae > Triticum > Triticum urartu. Next base: position 16,831 of record NW_028260382.1, on the reverse strand, counting down.
ACGGAAAGATAATGAGATGGCTCCCTGTGCTCTGATTGATTTTTTGTATTATGATCTATCTAGGAGCAATACCAAAGTGTTTCAAAGGAGGATTACCTTGACTTAGGTCTGCCTCCGGTCTAAATTAAATCAACCTAAGTGAAATGGAGTCTCTATCGTTCCACTGCAAGAGTTAACTATGAGACTTCATACACCTTAAAGTTCATAGAACGAAAAGAAGTTTTTTGGAGGCCCTTATCCTCATTACGCCTAGCATTTAGTGGGCTGGATATTTACCTTATCAACTAGCAAATCCATAAGGGTTCTATTTGATTAGGCACCTGAATTGGCACCTGAATCGGACTGAACCGACTGTTTGTCAGGCTACTGTTCTCCTATTCTCTCGAATCTATGAAGTAAGACATTGATTTTGCAATAAGATCGATTATGTTCATTGCATAATAAGCTCCTTTGAAAAGCATTGGCGCACGTGTAAACGAGTTGCTCTACCGAACTGAGCTATAGCCCTTATCAGAGATATCTTAACATATAGATAATTTCTTGTCAAGATGAATATTTTCTAATGCCAGAGGATACCCCTTTGATCTGTATCTGTTTAGTATTTAGTTTAGTATTTAGTATATAACAGACCAATAACAGAGCGGTATTGCTTAGAAAAGGGATTCAATATATAATCGATCGAAGTAATGGGTCTTCCTTTGTGGTGATAAATTGCCTACTTAACTCAGTGGTTAGAGTATTGCTTTCATACGGCGGGAGTCATTGGTTCAAATCCAATAGTAGGTAAGTAGGTAGAAAAATTACTAGATAGCATTGGACTTACTTCGCTTCGCTATCTAATAACTTTTTCTACCCCTCTTCCCTTTTTCTTTGTATCAACTATAAACCACTGGATTGTCTTCAATTGGATGGGGGAATCCAATTGACAGCCTCGATTCGTATCCTAGCTCGTCTGAGAGCGAGCTTCGCTTCAACCAAATCTTTCGTACCCTCAGCTTTACTCAAGTTAGCTTCGGCTATTTCAAGTGCCTTTTGAGCTTCTTCCGGATCAATATCACTACCCAGTTCCGCATCATTTCCTAAAATGATGATCTCATTATTAACTATTCTCGCAAAACCGCTCCACAGAATCGCTGTTAACCATTGGTCGTTGAGGAGGCGTATTCTCAAAGGACCCATATCTACTGCTGTGTTAATGGGGGCGTGGTTTGGTAATACGCCAATTTGGCCACTATTAGTGGATAAAATGATTTCTTTCACTTCACAATCCCAAATAATTCGCTTAGGAGTCAGTACATAAAGATTTAATTTCATTTCTTCGATTTGTTCTCCTCTTCTAAGGTTATAGCTTTCGTGCTAGCTTCATCGATGTTACCCACCAAATAAAAAGCCTGTTCAGGTAGGCCGTCTAATTCTCCGGAAAGGATTAGTTGAAATCCCCTAATAGTTTCCGCAAGAGCAACATACTTTCCTGGAGAACCAGTAAAAACTTCTGCCACAAAGAACGGTTGTGATAAGAAACGCTCAATTTTTCTTGCTCTTGCTACAGTTAAACGATCCTCTTCCGATAATTCATCCAAGCCAAGAATTGCGATAATGTCCTGAAGTTCTTTGTAACGTTGTAAAGTTTCCTTAACTCTTTGCGCAGTTTCATAATGTTCGTTGCCAACGATCCGAGGCTGTAACATAGTCGAGGTTGAATCTAAAGGATCTACTGCTGGATAAATACCCTTGGAAGCTAATCCTCTGGAAAGTACGGTAGTAGCATCCAAATGTGCAAATGTTGTGGCAGGGGCAGGGTCGGTCAAATCGTCTGCAGGTACATAAACTGCTTGAATCGAAGTTATAGATCCCTTTTTAGTAGAAGCAATTCTTTCTTGCAAAGAACCCATTTCTGTACTAAGAGTAGGTTGATAACCCACTGCGGAGGGCATTCTCCCTAATAAAGCGGATACCTCTGATCCTGCTTGAACAAAACGAAAGATATTATCGATAAATAAAAGCACGTCTTGCTTATTAACATCTCGGAAATATTCCGCCATAGTTAGGGCAGTTAAACCAACTCTCATACGAGCTCCCGGTGGTTCATTCATTTGGCCATAGACTAGAGCTACCTTTGATTCCTCAATATTTTTTTCATTAATTACTCCGGATTCCTTCATTTCCATATAAAGATCATTTCCTTCACGAGTCCGTTCCCCTACTCCACCGAATACGGATACGCCCCCATGAGCTTTAGCAATGTTATTGATTAATTCCATGATCAGTACTGTTTTACCTACTCCAGCCCCCCCAAATAGTCCTATTTTTCCTCCACGTCGATAAGGAGCTAAAAGATCGACGACCTTAATACCTGTTTCAAAGATGGATAATTTCGTATCTAACTCGATAAAGGCAGGCGCAGATCTATGAATAGGGAACGTTGCACTACTATCTACAGGACCCAAATTGTCAACAGGCTCCCCAAGAACGTTGAAAATTCGTCCGAGAGTAGCTCCACCGACCGGAACACTGAGAGGAGCTCCCGTGTCAATCACTTCCATTCCTCTCATCAACCCGTCCGTAGCACTCATAGCTACAGCTCTAACTCGATTATTTCCTAATAATTGTTGTACCTCACAAGTCACATTAATTTGCTTATCGGCAGTGTCTCTACTCTGGACTACCAAAGCGTTATAAATATAAGGTAACTTGCCTGGGGGAAAAGTGACATCCAGCACGGGTCCAATAATTTGATCGATACGACCTGTACTTTTTTCTTCAATTGTGGAAACCCCGGGAGGAGAAGTAGTAGGATTGGTTCTCATAATTATCACATAATTAAAAAAAAGGAATTTGTCGAAATTTTTCTTTTTTTATTGTTGAATAATGCCAAATCAAATCAAAAAAAATCCAAAAGTAAAAAGGAAATGAATTAGTTAATTCAATAAGAGAGAAAAGGGGACCAGGACTTGATTTCGTTGCCCAAGCGAATCCCATTCAATCGTTTACTCATGGAATGAGTCCATTGGAAAGTTCAATCAATCTTTTTTTTCATATACATTTTGCCTTTTGTGGAGGATCTGTGCCTACTCTACTTTCCTATCTAGGACTTCGATATACAAAATATATACTACTGTGAAGCATAGATTGCTGTCAACAAAGAATTTTATTAGTATTTAGTTAGGTATTTGCATTCAAAATAAGAAAAGAGAACTATTAAGAACTTGTAAAATAAGGATTAGGAATTAATTTGGGTTGCGCTATATCTATCAAAGAGTATACAATAATTATGGATTTGGTAAATCAAATCCATGGTTTAATAACGAACCGTGTTAACTTACCATAACAACAACTCAATTCCTATCGAATTCCTATATTGGAATTCCTATAGGATAGAACATACACAGGGTGTACGCATTATATATGAATGAAACATATTCATTAACCTAAGCATGCCCTCAATTTTCTTTAATGAGTTGATATTATATTAATTGAATATCCTTTTTGTTTTACGAGATTTTTGCTAAAGTTTCATTTACGCCTAATTAACATCGAGTAGACCCTGTTATTGTGAGAATTCTTAATTCAAGAGTTATAGGGAGGGACTTATGTCACCACAAACAGAAACTAAAGCAGGTGTTGGATTTCAAGCTGGTGTTAAAGATTATAAATTGACTTACTACACCCCAGAGTATGAAACTAAGGATACTGATATCTTGGCAGCATTCCGAGTAAGTCCTCAGCCTGGGGTTCCGCCCGAAGAAGCAGGGGCTGCAGTAGCTGCCGAATCTTCTACTGGTACATGGACAACTGTTTGGACTGATGGACTTACCAGTCTTGATCGTTACAAAGGACGATGCTATCACATCGAGCCTGTTGCTGGGGAAGACAACCAATGGATCTGTTATGTAGCTTATCCATTAGACCTATTTGAAGAGGGTTCCGTTACTAACATGTTTACTTCCATTGTAGGTAACGTATTTGGTTTCAAAGCCCTACGTGCTCTACGTTTGGAGGATCTACGAATTCCCCCTACTTATTCAAAAACTTTCCAAGGCCCGCCTCATGGTATCCAAGTTGAAAGAGATAAGTTGAACAAGTACGGTCGTCCTTTATTGGGATGTACTATTAAACCAAAATTGGGATTATCCGCAAAAAATTATGGTAGAGCGTGTTATGAGTGTCTACGTGGTGGACTTGATTTTACCAAAGATGATGAAAACGTAAACTCACAACCATTTATGCGCTGGAGAGACCGTTTTGTCTTTTGTGCCGAAGCTATTTATAAATCACAGGCCGAAACCGGTGAAATCAAGGGGCATTACTTGAATGCGACTGCGGGTACATGTGAAGAAATGATTAAGAGAGCTGTATTTGCAAGAGAATTAGGGGTTCCTATTGTAATGCATGACTACTTAACTGGGGGATTCACCGCAAATACTACTTTGGCTCATTATTGCCGCGACAATGGCCTACTTCTTCACATTCACCGTGCAATGCATGCAGTTATTGATAGACAGAAAAATCATGGTATGCATTTCCGTGTATTAGCTAAAGCATTGCGTATGTCTGGGGGAGATCATATCCACTCCGGTACAGTAGTAGGTAAGTTAGAAGGGGAACGCGAAATGACTTTAGGTTTTGTTGATTTATTGCGCGATGATTTTATTGAAAAAGATCGTGCTCGCGGTATCTTTTTCACTCAGGACTGGGTATCCATGCCAGGTGTTATACCGGTAGCTTCAGGTGGTATTCATGTTTGGCATATGCCAGCTCTGACCGAAATCTTTGGGGACGATTCTGTATTACAATTTGGTGGAGGAACTTTAGGACATCCTTGGGGAAATGCACCTGGTGCAGCAGCTAATCGAGTGGCTTTAGAAGCCTGTGTACAAGCTCGTAACGAAGGGCGCGATCTTGCTCGCGAAGGTAATGAAATTATCCGAGCAGCTTGCAAATGGAGTCCTGAACTAGCCGCAGCTTGTGAAGTATGGAAGGCGATCAAATTCGAGTTCGAGCCGGTAGATACTATTGATTAACTAGATAAAACTAAAGATAAAGAAGGTATAAATAAAAAAGAAACGAAATAAAAAGAGAAAAAAATCAGTTATGAAATGCAGTAATTCTTCTTTATTCTTCTAATTGATTGCAATTAAACTCGGCTCAATCTTTTTTAGAAAAAAAAGATTGAGCCGAATAAAAATAGATCATGATATGATCATGAGACTTGACAAATTGAGATTCGTCTATTCTATATATCTAGAATATATATATTAAGGTATAATACAATAAAGAAATACAAATAAAATAATAAAATAATAAAATATAGTATTATCATATGATAATGATAATGGAATCAAATACGCAGTATTTACAGAAAAAAGTCTTCGTTTATTGGGAAAGAATCAATATACTTTTAATGTCGAATCGGGATTCACTAAGACAGAAATAAAGCATTGGGTCGAACTCTTCTTTGGTGTTAAGGTGGTAGCTGTGAATAGCCATCGACTACCTGGAAAAGGTAGAAGAATAGGACCTATTCTGGGCCATACAATGCATTACAGACGTATGATCATTACCCTTCAACCGGGTTATTCTATTCCACTTCTAGATAGAGAAAAAAACTAAAGGAGAATGAATGAAAAAAGACATAGTTTGGAAGTTAGACCTTTTTATAGGACTCTCTTTCAATTTCAAAAAAGAGGACGTTTGAAACTTTTAACAGGCGTAATCGTGAGTCAACAAGTGACTCGAACTGTGTGTAAAAAAAGAAGCATTTTTTTTTTTTCAAAATGCTAGAACTAGATAAGGAAGTTTTCTATAACCTTGAGAAAAAGGATAAAAAGGTAGTTTTTTTTTAGTTTATGACTCCGATCAAGAGCGAGAAATCCTTGATTTGGGATTGGACATAGAACCTGGACCCATCGTAGAGACGTTTAGTTCAAAAGAAAGGATCGTATCCTGATGGTAAGAATTATACTTTCGTGGAAATACAGCGCTATAGACTTCAATGCGGTAGAGTAGACGTTTTGTTTCTAATTTTTCTGGACCAAACCTCCGCTCCGACCCAACGATACAATGAATTTTTTCTGTTCATATTCATAAATAAAAAAGATTCGGAATCGCAATGCTACTATATGCGTCCAGAGGAGTATTTGGAATAATATTCTTCTATAATCCATTATTGCGGGGGGTCTTACTAACAGGGCTTCGCTGCACGGGACAGGTCTTCGTCGAAAAGCTAACTCCACCCGGCATTTTCATACCCTTTCTTTGGGTGGTATATCGCCTTTTAAAGTCTAAGAGGGTAGTAGGGGATCTATAGTAGGTAAGATAATTTGCCCTTTGATTTTGATTGAATATACTATTTTTCCGCCTTTACCACGCATTATTGTATGCGCTTCTAGAGAAGTATGTATGCAGGAAGTAAATTCTAACCGCTTTCTTTTGAATCCAATTTCAAATTAGATTAGAAAGATAGAAAGGCCATGAGGATGGGAAAATCAAAATAAAATCTTTTTAATTAGTTCTCCTTTTTTGGAATTTTCTTATTATCCTTTCATTTTTTTTACAGAATATTTTTCAAACTAAAAATAAAAAATACAATACAATAGTCAATATTCCTTATAATAGATATACTTAATTATATCATAAGAATCTTAAGATATTTTTCGACTAGATAGAAATAGTAAATTTGAATTGAGACACCTATTCCATGACGGATTTAAACTTACCTTCTATTTTCGTGCCTTTAGTAGGCTTAGTATTTCCGGCAATTGCAATGACTTCTTTATTTCTTTATGTGCAAAAAAATAAGATTGTCTAGTATTTTTTAGTGTAAGTAATATAATATGGTAGGGTATGTGGCTTTTTCTACACACACTTTCTACACACAAATGAAAAACGGTTATGGATGCGGATATAGGCTACGAGCATAAATGCATGAATATGCAGAGCCAGGTATAGCGAGTTTTATTTTATTTATTTTAATTGAATCAACGAATATTTTTTGAATAGAAAGTCAATGTATCTAACCTATTATTTCACAGGAGTACTAGTTGCTGAAGGCGATTTCAGAATCAAAAAAAGTAAAGTCAAAATTATTTAGCTTATTCTCTCAATTTCAATCGACCGCTGCTGGATTTAGTATATCTAATATGAATTGGCGATCAGAACACATATGGGTAGAACTTCTAAAAGGTTCTCGAAAAAGGGGTAATTTTTTCTGGGCCTGTATTCTTTTTCTAGGTTCACTAGGATTCTTATCGGTTGGGATTTCCAGTTATCTTGGTAAGAATATTATATCTATACTTCCATCTCAAGAAATTCTTTTTTTTCCGCAGGGGGTCGTGATGTCTTTCTACGGAATCGCAGGCCTATTCATTAGCTCCTACTTGTGGTGTACTATTTTGTGGAATGTAGGTAGTGGTTATGACCGATTCGATAGAAAAGAGGGAATAGTGTGCATTTTTCGTTGGGGATTCCCTGGAATAAAACGTCGCGTCTTCCTTCGATTCCTTATGCGGGATATCCAATCAATTAGAATTCAGGTTAAAGAGGGTCTTTATCCTCGTCGTATTCTTTATATGGAAATCCGGGGCCAGGGGATCATTCCCTTGACTCGTACTGATGATAAATTTTTTACTCCACGAGAAATTGAACAAAAAGCTGCCGAATTGGCCTATTTCTTGCGCGTACCAATTGAAGTATTTTGAGGTATCTTTTTTGAACTGAGTTGAATGAAGAAAAGAAGAATTGGAAGAAGAAAAGTTTTCTCAACACAGGGAGGAAGTCCCTTCTAAATTGGATTTGTTATTGTAAGGGGATTTTTAAGTATTTATCTAAAGGAAGGAACAAACGAGGATAAGAGAAATTTGCTTTTAATTTTTTTTTATCCAAGTTAGATATATCGCATACTATTCTTCCTTTTTCATCCGAAAGGGCTTTTTTTTTATTCTATTTCACTATTTCATTCCATCTAGATCTAAGAAAGAACCCAATGCACTGAAATTCCACTAATAACTAATATACAAAAAAGAAGAATAGATACAGGGTATCAAACCTATAGAGTTTTTGCTTCAAAGAAATAGAAATATCATGAAATAGAAATATCATCATATAGAGTCAGGGAATGGAATAGAGTCAGCGAATGAAGCATATTCATTAACAACTCCATTTACAGATCAAAAATGAAAAAAAAGAAAGCATTGCCTTCTTTACTATATCTTGTATTTATCGTACTTTTGCCTTGGGGGGTCTCTTCCTCATTTAACAAATGTCTGGAACTTTGGATTAAGAATTGGTGGAATACCAGGCAATCCGAAACTCTCTTAACTGATATTCAAGAGAAAAGGATTCTAGAAAGATTCATAGAATTAGAAGAACTTTCTCTCTTGGACGAGATGATAAAAGGGAAACTAAAGACACATGTACAAAAACCTCCTACAGGAATACACAAGGAAATAATACAATGGGTCAAAATAAATAATGAGGATCATCTCCATACCATTTTGCATTTCTCGACAAATATAATCTGTTTGGCTATTCTAAGTGGTTCTTTTTTTCTGGGTAAAGAGGAACTTGTCATTTTGAATTCTTGGGTTCAGGAATTCTTCTATAATTTAAATGACTCAATAAAAGCTTTTTTTATTCTTTTAGTTACTGATTTTTTTGTTGGATTTCACTCCACCCGTGGTTGGGAACTAGTAATTCGTTGGGTCTACAACGATTTTGGATGGGCTCCTAACGAGCTTATTTTCACTATTTTTGTTTGTAGTTTTCCAGTAATTCTAGATACATGTTTGAAATTTTGGGTCTTTTTTTGTTTAAATCGTCTATCTCCTTCGCTTGTAGTCATTTATCATTCAATTAGTGAAGCATAAATTCATTTGATCTCCCGATATTAATATTAATCAAATTAGCAAGCATCTTTTTTTAGAAAGAAAGCCCTTTTCCATTTTAGCAAAATTCTTTCTATTTATACCTACTTTAAGGTATTCATCATTGCAGTACAACTGTTGCAGTAGAATGACAACAGATTCGTGTATAGGGAACTAGATTAGCTTAGCTACCTATCTAATTTATTGTAGAAATTCTGGGATCTGCGATTGGACATGGAAAATAGAAATACTTTTTCTTGGGTAAAGGAACAGATAACTCGATCGATTTCTGTATCGATCATGATATACGTAATAACTCGGACATCTATTTCAAATGCATATCCCATTTTTGCGCAGCAGGGTTATGAAAACCCACGAGAAGCAACTGGACGAATTGTATGTGCCAATTGCCATTTAGCTAGCAAGCCCGTCGATATTGAAGTTCCCCAAGCTGTGCTTCCCGATACTGTATTTGAAGCAGTTCTTCGAATTCCTTATGATATGCAATTGAAACAAGTTCTTGCTAATGGAAAAAAGGGAGGGTTGAATGTAGGTGCTGTTCTTATTTTGCCCGAGGGATTCGAATTAGCGCCGCCCGATCGTATTTCCCCTGAGTTAAAAGAAAAGATAGGAAATCTTGCTTTTCAGAGTTATCGTCCCGATAAAAAAAACATTCTTGTGATAGGCCCTGTTCCCGGTAAGAAATATAGTGAAATTGTCTTTCCCATTCTTTCCCCTGATCCTGCTACGAAGAAAGATGCTCATTTCTTAAAATATCCCATATATGTAGGGGGAAACCGAGGAAGAGGACAGATCTATCCTGATGGTAGCAAGAGTAACAATACAGTCTATAATGCTACGTCAACAGGTATAGTAAGAAAAATACTACGTAAAGAAAAGGGGGGGTATGAAATATCCATAGTTGATGCATCAGATGGACGCCAAGTGATTGATATTATACCTCCCGGACCAGAACTTCTTGTTTCAGAGGGGGAATCCATCAAGCTTGATCAACCATTAACAAGCAATCCTAATGTGGGAGGTTTTGGTCAGGGGGACGCAGAAATCGTGCTTCAGGATCCATTACGTGTCCAAGGCCTTTTGTTCTTCTTCGCATCCGTTATTTTGGCACAAGTTTTTTTGGTTCTCAAAAAGAAACAGTTTGAAAAGGTTCAATTGTACGAAATGAATTTCTAGGTCCCGGGATTTCTTACCATCAAGTTGGTAAAAAGCCTCGATTTATTGGCAATTGCTAGAATTATCTATGATCTATTTTGGAAATCCTTTTTTTGTTTAGACTGCTTTTTGTTTATGAGATGTCTGGAATTCCTTATTTATATCCCATGCAAAAGAAGAGAATCCAAGGCAAAGGCGAGAACAATCAAATTAAAATTTCTTCTTTTTCGGAGGGATTGCAGGTCTTCTTAATCGTCTATTCGGCACAAGAAAAAGCCTTTTTCTTGTGCCGATTCTTCTTGTATCAAAATAAGAATCCTTTTTCTTCCTAATTCGTCAAAGATTACTATTTCTTCTTTATTCGGGTCTGTCTCTTGGACCTCTTTTTCTTTTGCTTAGGTTTAGCCGAGGTAGTGGACAAACAGAGGGGAAGAAAATATGGCGGGGGAAAAATTTCTTGTGATTGTGAGCAAATTGCTTGGCTTGTTTAATTAAGTTCAACTTCAAATTTACAGAAATTTTGCAAAAAAAAAGTAAACTCTTCCATTGAAGGTTTTTTTATTTTTAGGCTAGTTGAATAGTTTTGATTAAGGTTTTATTAGTTTATTACTCGAAACTAAATCAAGGATTTTCAGGATACTTCCTTCGTGGAATAAGATATTGGATCCTCGAGTGATCTCTTTTTCTTGTTGCTTCATAAGAGTGAATCGAATAGATTCAATTCGCGTTATAAGAGTAAAATAAAAATTCCGCGGGTCCTTTCCGCTCTAATCAGATAAAGGGGGGTAAGGACCCGCTAAGCTCCTACTTTTTCATGTTTACAATCTGGTCCCTCCGATTACTATAGAGATGAACCCAATCCAGAATATGAACCATAAAAGAAAACACCTACTAAACCAATCACAGCAATACCAGCTACAGTACCTATCAGCCAAAGAGGAATTCTTCCAGTAGTATCGGCCATTTCCCCTACTTTCCTCCACATTTTATCAATTGGTCATGCTAGAGACAAAAACAGTCATGGGTAGTTATAAGGATGGTATCCTTCCAAATGGGATAAGAGAATTCTTATTAGTCTCTTTCTTTCTCTCAATTGAAGAAGTAATTGGAAAATAAAACAGCAAGTACAAAAATGAGTAATAAACCCCAGTATAGACTGGTACGATTCAATTCAACATTTTGTTCATTCGGGTTTGATTGTGTCATAGTTCTATAGTTGGAATTTGTTTTATCGTTGGATGAACTGCATTGCTGATATTGATCCCAAGAAAAAAACAGTAGGTACAGCTAGTCCGTGAATAGCCAGCCATCGCACTGTAAAAATAGGATAGGTTCGATCTATGGTCATTGAGGGCCTCCTAAAAGGATCTACTAAATTCATCGAGTTGTTCTAAAGAATCAAAACGGTCGGTTATTAACGGAATTCCTTGTCGGCTTTCCGTGAAATACTCGTTTGGCCTAGGACTTCCAAACACGTCATAAGCTAAACCCGTACTGACAAATAACCAACCCGCAATGAATAGGGAAGGTATAGTAATGCTATGAATAACCCAGTATCGAATACTGGTAATAATATCAGCAAAAGAACGTTCTCCCGTGCTTCCAGACATGCTGAACTCCCAAAATTTTTGTACATTCAAAAAAGGAATTGATTCCGTAAAAGATGGGATCGACCAGTAAATAGAAAATTACTGATATTTCATCCTTGTGAGATTGTCAATTTTGTACCAAAGGTGTATTTTGAGTATACCGAATTAGTATAGCTATCCTTCCTATGGCACAGCAATCTGGTTTTGCCTGGTTCCGAAACATAATTACTTTTTATTTTTTTTTTGTCTATAGGTAAGCTATATGTTATTCAAGGCATCAATAGAAAACCCCATTTTTGTAGGTTCTACTTACTTTTCATTGGCTTCGGAATAATAGAGTAATTCGGAATAGCAGCCAAAATCTTGGGAAAATCTAAGTTAATGATCAATAGGTTTGGATAAATAATTTAGGAAGGATATTCTCATACTGACACAATACAAGGACAAGTATATGTGAAATCTATCCTTTCATAATTCGTAATTCATCCTTGTATTGTTTGTTGGATTAGGTCTAACTTTCTTGACCAAACTGCGAGCGCGGAACTTTACGAGATGAAATAGGGAAAGACAGAAGATAGAATAGAACTTAAAAGGATAATTGAAGTGACTCGTCTTCGAATCTACTTTGGTTGGAGTTCGAAAAAGGAATAAAAATAAAGTAAATTCAAGGAAGAGCTTTCTTTTTTTTTTTTTTTAACAGCCCCTTGGCAGGTCGTGGAATGCTTTTGTTCTCCTCTTATTCCATATGGAATACAATCAGTTAAAATAAGAAGGAATAGGGGAATATTCGATCGTTCACTCCAAAAAGAGGGTCCTATTGAAAAAGAAATTATCCAAAATAGAAAGAAGTTTTTTTTTTCAAATTCAATTGTTTATTTATCTCTTATTCAAAAATTTCCCTGAAAATTGAATTTCTTTTTTTCATTCAATGGGGTTAGATGATCTAGTTCTTAATATTATTACTTTACTCAATTGACAAATTCCACAACAAATCTCTTGATTCGGAATTAGGGACTCATGTATCATCTGATGAATCCACTTTCTTTTACACTTCTGTATCTTACTCTATCTTGTTTTTTAGTATTATCTAAAATAACTGATGAATTATGAATTTTCCATAACTTAGGTAAATGCTTTACCAACATATGTAGTGTAGTAAAAAAAAATAAATGGAATTTAACTCTTTCATGCTTACTTTAACTAGTTATTTTGGTTTTCTACTGGCTGCTTTAACTATAACCCCAGCTCTATTTATTGGCTTGAACAAGATACGCCTTATTTGAATTGACTGAATAATTATAATTCAGAAAAGAAAAATCTTTCTTTGGGATTCCTGGCATTCTACGACTCTTTTCCAGACTAATTAGGAATTCTTTTCTTGGTCATTGAGATTCGTGGATAATTTAGAGTACTATTTAGGGATAGATCGTACCTCTTTTTTTATCCCCTCGAACAAATCGAAATGATTGAAGTTTTTCTATTTGGAATCGTCTTAGGCCTAATTCCTATTACTTTAGCGGGATTATTCGTGACTGCGTATTTGCAATACAGGCGTGGGGATCAGTTGGATCTTTGATTGAGTCATTTTTTTTTTTTGATTGACCTCCTCCAGACCAGAGAGGAGGTCAAATTGAAATTGGAGTTACAATTCAATTTTGTTAAGTTATTTTACTCTGCTTCGACATAAAATAGATGGAATCACGCTCTGTAGGATTTGAACCTACGACATCGGGTTTTGGAGACCCGCGTTCTACCGAACTGAACTAAGAGCGCTTTCATTCATTCAAAAAGAAAATCTTTTTCTATTCCTAATGTATCTCACGTACGTATAGTCTCCACAAATTCAAGTTATACCCACTTTACTTTAATTGATCTCGTCGCTACTGCCTATAAAGAAGAAAGAAGTAATAGGTAGGGATGACAGGATTTGAACCTGTGACATTTTGTACCCAAAACAAACGCGCTACCAAGCTGCGCTACATCCCTTTTCCAAATTAAATTGTTGTACAATGCCATTGTACACAATTCCTGTCTTCTTTTCCACATCATAATTTTCTTCTTCTTTCTTTCTCTATCTATATATAGAACCCTCGTGTCATTTCTTCTTTTTGGTCTCATATAATTAAGGAATTATATACATATAAAATCCAATATAATTTCGCCTATAAAAGAAGGATTACTTTTCCTTGGTAATATATAGGAAGAAGGGGTCATCTTTTTCTTTTTTAGGGATAGGAAAATTTCGTCGATATGGTTCATTTTATATATAGCATAACAATCTTGGGCAAGAGTTTATGATCATATATGTATTCCAACAAGGAAGGAGGATTTTCAATGCGGGATATAAAAACATATCTCTCTGTAGCACCCGTGCTAAGTACTCTATGGTTTGGTGCTTTAGCAGGTTTATTGATAGAAATTAATCGTTTATTCCCAGATGCTTTGTCATTCCCTTTTTTTTAATTCTAGTTATTGCTATGGGAGGGATAGATTTCTTCGTGATATGACAAAATTTGATCCTTTTCAATCTTTTTTTAGTATCGGAAGGAAAAAGAAAGAAAAGATGGATTGGGTTGAACCTCAGAGTCATTAAAAATTTGGTAAACCCCATTTTTGAAAATAGAAATTCAATTTAAAGGGGTACCCAAGCTAAATAAGGCCTCAGAAATCAGAGCATAGAAAAGGCGGGGCTGGCTAATTAAATGAAAGGATTTCGAACCAAAATCTTTGCTAATTCGACAAGGATTGTATTCTTTAATTATTTCTCTATTTTTTATTACTTAATTAAAGAATAAAAAAAATTATTCTAATGAATTTTATTCTTCTTCTTCGGATTCAAAATAGAAGAATAAAAGAATAAGTAGAAGAATTAAGTTAAGTCAATCCAAAAAGAAAAGGAGGTTCATGGCCAAGGGAAAAGATGTTAGAATCAGAGTTATTTTGGAATGCATCAGTTGTGTTCGAAAAGGTGCCAATGAGGAATCGACGGGGATTTCTAGATATAGTACTCAAAAGAATCGCCACAATACACCCGGACAATTAGAATTCAAAAAATTTTGTCGTTATTGTCGCAAGCATACGACTCATCACGAAATAAAGAAATAGGAACATCGTGTGTTTGATCTTTCCAAACAACAGAAAGAGTAAGAACTTCATATTTAATATATAAAGAAAACATAGTATAGAATACAAAATACAAATCAACTCATCTGATTTCCGGTAGATATTATTTCATATGTATAGAGGGTATTCATATACTATAATATGAATCAAATAAGATATGGATCAAAGAAAAACTACTTCTTCTGGATCCTAAATTAATAAAATAAAGAAGTGAATTTTCAAATTTTCAAATTTTAAATAAGGAATAAATCATGTATACATCTAAACAACCTTTTCTTAAATCTAAGCAACCCTTAGTAAATCCAAGCAAACTTTTAATAAATCCAAGCAACCCTTTCGTAAATCCAAGCAAACTTTTCGTAAATTCAAGCAACCTTTTCGTAAATCTAAACAACCTTTTCGTAGGCGTCCCCGGATTGGCCCGGGAGATCGAATTGATTATAGAAACATGAGTTTAATTAATAGATTTATTAGTGAACAAGGAAAAATATTATCGAGACGAATAAATAGATTAACCTTGAAACAACAACGATTAATTACTCTTGCTATAAAACAGGCTCGTATTTTATCTTTCTTACCGTTTCGTAACTATGAGAACGAAAAGCAATTTCAAGCCCAGTCAATTTCAATAATTACAGGTTCTAGACCCAGAAAAAATAGACATATTCCTCAATTAACGCAAAAGTACAATTCCAATCGAAACTTAAGAAACAACAACCAAATTTAAGAAACAACAACCGGAACTTAAGTTCCGATTGTTGATGTTTTATTCGAATTCGAAAGGGCCAGACCTATATATTATAAAGAAAGTAATCCAGCTCGTTGATTCCTACCACTTAATCTTAATTTATTGTATCTTCCCGGAGTTCCCTCTCCGGGAATTCATCTTTTATTATTCCAGTATATTACTTTATTTATACCTTTAATTGATGATCTTTATTTTATTGGAAATCGTGTAAAGATTATTTGGATTTGATACAGCTACTTGTGCAAGCATTTTACGATTAAGAATCAATTTCTTCTTGTACAGGTTGTGTATTAATTTACTATAACTATCGAATACTTTATATACCCGCGTTGCTGCGTTTATCCGAGTGATCCACAAACGACGAAAATCCCTCTTTTGCCTACCTCTATCTCGATGAGAGGAAACAAAAGCTCTTTTTACCTGTTGGGTAATCATTCGATTAAGTCTTAAATGAGCCCTCTAAAGTTTGAGGCAAATGAACGCATTTTTGTTCGTCGTCTCCGGGCTATATATCCTCGCGGAACTCTGGTCATTGAATCAAATTAACCTTAATGAATAACTAATGATTTCTCTTCTTTTAGCCACCCTTTTTCTCATTAATAACAAAACTAATTATTCCGATATATAAAATATTAATTCCAATGGCTTTTGCTATAGTAACCTTCCCAACCACGATTTTTATTCCACTCCGTTCAGTTATTTCTATACGAAATAACAAATTCATTCTAATAATACTAAAAAAAATAGTGGGTTCCATCGTTTCTATGGTTCCCTTTTAAACGGTGAGGCCCTCTCTATACACCGGAGCCCTTTCTTTCATCAAAAGGTATTGCGAACTTGTATAGTCCACATTCTTTGGCTCTACCTATCCATTATAGAGTAAATAGCTCTTTTCACAATAAGAGTATCCATACAGTGACGGTATTTAATTATGAAAGTTGGCTAAGTAGCTGACCCTGTTAGTCCGTTCTTTTAAGATAAAGGAGCATAAGCCTTTTTCTTTTTATTACTATTTCCTCCGCTTAATGGATAACCATTTGCTACCAATGGGAGAATTGCTTCTTATTTCCAATTTAGATAATTGGATTTGCACCAAAGGAAACCATAAATTCCATATACCATAGAAATCTAGGATAGAGAAGCTATATCCTATTCATTGGTACTAATCATGGATACTTCAATTTTTTTTATATTTGTTTGAAGTCATGATCTGAACGAGTCGCACATACACCCTAGCACATGTTCCTCGACGCTGAGGGCATCCTTTAAGCGCGGCCGTTTTTCGAGCATTTCGTAATTGGCTGTCTTGCGTTTCTAATAAGTTGTTTAACCGT
>NW_028260381.1:35000-44464 GCF_056163025.1 Triticum urartu | reverse complement strand
ATCCACGATCTCTCTTGATCTGTAAATCAATACAGAAATCAATGGGCTCTGTCAAGTTAGCTATAGGTTGTGCCGTATCAACGATTTCTACGGAAGGCGGTAAGATGATATCTTGAGCAGTTATGTATCTAGGACCTTTGACGCAAATGGATGCGTCTCTAACTCCATAGAGATTACTTCTCAATACAATTTCTTTCAAATTTAGTAAAATTTCTTGTACGGATTCTTCAATACCTGCTATTGTAGAATACTCGTGCGGCACGCTCCCAAATTTTGCACGTGTGATACATGTTCCTTCTATTTCTCCAAGTAAAGCTCTTCGCAAGGCAATACCGACGGTGTCCGCTTGACCTTTTCTAAGCGGGGACAGAATGAAACGACCATAATAAAGGCGCTTACTATCTACTCTTGATTCAACACACTTCCACTGTAGTGTTTGAGTGGATCCTGCTACCTCCTCTCGAACCATAATAGACTAGTATTATTATTTTATCATTGAATCGTTTATTTCTCTTGAAATGAAAGTTGAAAGCGGGTTAATTCTTTTACAGACGTCTTTTTTTAGGCGGTCGACATCCATTATGCGGCATAGGTGTTACATCGCGTATACAACTTAATCGCACACCACTTTTAGCAATGGCTCGTAATGCGGCATCTCTTCCACTACCAGCGCCCTTTACCATAACTTCTGCTCGTTGCAAACCTACTGTACGAATAGCATCTACTGCTGTTCTTTGACCAGCATAGGGTGATGCTTTTCTTGAGCTTTTGAATCCACAAGTACCGGCCGAGGACCAAAAAACCACCCGACCTTGTGGGTCTGTAACAGTTATAATGGTATTGTTGAAACTAGCTTGAACATGAATAACCCCTTTTGTTATTCTACGTGCACTCTTCCGTAAACTAAAACGTGCATTCCTACGTAAACCAATACGCACTTTCTTACGTGAACCAATTTTTGGTATAGCTTTTGCCATATTTTATTATCTCATAAATATGAGTTAGAAATAAAAAAAAGAAAAAAAGATACAAAGATATCCGTTTCAGGGTAAAATAAACCCTTTACTTTAATTATTTTAAATGAAATTATTTTATTTGGAATTGGAACATTTCCGCGGGTACTTTTTTTTACTTTTTAGAAAGTAAAGTTCTTTTTCGAAAGATTACCCCTGTCTTTGTTTATGCTTCGGATTAGAGCAAATGACTCTAATTCGTCCACGCCTACGAATCAGTCGACATTTTGTACAAATTTTACGAACGGAAGCTCTTATTTTCATATTTCCGTATCCTTTTTTAAACTATGAATCTAATCTTTTGGAAAAAATAAGTCTCTTCGCTTGAATTTTAGAACTTAGAATTTATTACCCTAGAAAAAAAAAGAAAAACCTAATCCTTTGAATCTTTGGTATCCTTCAAATCTTCGCTATCCTTCAAATCTTCGCTATCCTTCGAGTCTTCGATACGCTTCGAATCCTTATGGGGAAGTCTATAAATTATACGTCCCTTGCTTGAATCATAACGACTTACTTCAATTTTGACCCTATCCCCCATCAGTATTCGTATAGAACTAGACCGTATCTTTCCTGAAATATAGCCTAGGATGATGGTGTCATTCTCTAGCCGAACGCGGAACATTCCATTGGGTAGGGCTTCCGTAACTAAACCTTCGAAAGTTACTTTTGCTTCTCTCGGGTTTTTTTTTTCTCTCCTATTTTTTTTTTCTGTCATATTTTTTTTCTCCTATTTTTCTATTTTTATTTTAAAAATAGGAAGGGCGAGATAGAATTCGAGCACTATAGGCGGGGCGATTACCATATATAACATAAGACTTCTCCCCCAATTCTGTTTAGTCGAGCTTCTCGATCTGTCATTATTCCTCGAGAAGTAGAAAGAATAGCAATTCCCATTCCACCCAAAACTTTAGGAATTCCTTGATAGTTGGTATAAATTCGTAAGCCGGGTCGGCTGATACGCTTTAAAAAGGTTCTTGTTCTATATATTCCTTTTATAGTCTTTCTCTTTTGATGTCGCAAAGTTGAAACCAAGAAATATCTGTTACGTTCCTGATGTTTCCGAACACTTTCAATAAAACCCTCTCGTAGAAGTATTTTAACAATGTTTTCGGTAATATTTGTAGATACTACTCGAACTGTTCCTTTTTTATTCATGTCCGCATTTCTTATAGAGGTTAGTAAATCAGCAATAGTGTCCTTGCCCATAAGACTCTAATTCTAGGTTCCTCCTAATTTTTCTATAATCAACATGTTTTCTTTTTTTTTTTTTCATTTTGGATTTTAAAACATATACGTAAAACACAATCTACTAAATTAATTCTTTGGTCTCAATTTCGCCTACTAGTATTTATAATACTTCAGGAGCTAATGAAACTATTTTGGTAAAATTCAATTCTCTCAATTCCTCGGCAATCGCGCCAAAAACTCGAGTTCCTTTTGGATTGCCTTTTTGATCAATTATAACCGCAGCATTGTCATCATAGCGGATTATTATACCGTCTTCGCATTTGAACTCTTTACATGTACGTACAATTACAGCTCGAATTACTTCGGATCTTTCTAGAGGCATTTGGGGCAATGCGTCTTTGATTACAGCAACAATAACATCACCAATACGAGCATATCGCTGATTACCAGCAGCTCCTATGACTCGAATACACATCAATTTTCGAGCTCCACTATTATCTGCTACATTTAAAAGGGTCTGAGGTTGAATCATATTATTTTGATTTCAATTTGTTATTTCAATGCAAAAGGATGAAAGAAATATTGTCTTTCCAGAAAGAAAAACCGAGCATTTTTTTTTATCTTCCATACCCCTTTTAGGGTTCTATATCTCTAATCGAATAAATTGACTTCGTATGGGCATTTTACTGGCAGCTATGGAGATAGCTGCTCTAGCTACAGTTTCAGATACTCCCCCCATTTCATAAAGTATACGACCAGGTTTAACAACGGATACCCAATATTCGGGGGACCCCTTTCCCGAGCCCATACGTGTTTCCGTGGGTCTTAGTGTAACCGGTTTGTCGGGAAATATACGTACCCATATTTTTCCACCACGACGTGCATATCGTGTTATTGCTCTTCGTCCTGCTTCTATCTGTCTCGCCGTGATCCAAGCGGGTTCAAGTGCTTGAAGAGCATATCTACCAAAACAAATACGATTGCCTCGGCAGGATTTTCCTTTCATTCTTCCTCTATGTTGTTTGCGAAATCTGGTTCTTTTGGGGTTATAGTCGATGGTTCTCTTTCTTAGTTCCATCTCTACTGCAAAACTGGACATGAGAGTTTCTTCTCATCCAGCTCCTCGCGAATGGAATCAGAAAGCATGTAAATTTCTCTAATTCATAATATTCCAAAATATTACGGTACGGATAGATACACATTAATAGATAATAGAAAAAGTTCGGTTTTTTTTATATTGAATTTGTTAAAACAGAAAAATATAATATATAGTCAAAAAAGAAGATCTAGAATATATCCAGATGTGTGTGTATATTTATCTAAATTCTATATTTATAGATAATGTAATCCTTCTTAAAAAAATCCTTATTTTTACTCTTATTGAATCGCGGTAAAGTATTCTAATTCAATAAGAATTTCGCGGGCGAATATTTACTCTTTCCTGTCTTATTTGTTAATTTATAAACTTACCAAATAAGACAATTTTTTTGGTTTGTTCCGCCATCCCACCCAATGAAGTGTTAGGATTCTTTTCAATAAAATCCTATGGAATCATAGGTTCTGTCGTTCCCACTGCTTCTCCTTGAATGGTTAGGTCTGAATCCCGCAACGGAGCTTCCAAAAAATTTCTTTCCGAGTTAATTTTCTCAGTTTTATTAACCCGGGCGGCTCTTTATTATTGCTTTAAATTTGTAGTTCTTGTTTCAAGTTACAATTTTTAATTCTCTATTATTTTTATTATATTGATGCTTTATCACATTGCCTTTTATGATGTAATTCATAGACCATACATAGTGGAATCCTATATCTTATTTATTTCCTCTTCCTTCTTTCTATCATCCCTCCCTTTATCCACATCCCTTTAGTTTTGCTTCACAACCTAGAATCCCTTTTCTTTTTTAGAGAAAAAATTGCAGTTGCTACAACTATATGACACATCTACTCATTTATGTTATGATAGAGGTATTTATTCATATAGTGACTGTTTCTTAGTTAGGATCTCGACAATACGAAGCAATAGGTTGGTTATTAGTTAATTTTCTATAATTACTAAGTTTTTTTCTTAAAAAAAAGAAAAAAATAACGAGTCACACACTAAGCATAGCAATTATATTAAATGATTTATCAATTTTCATTAAATCTTATAGAAAGAGGTATAATTTCTTCTTTTGCAGGGATTTCAGGAAAAAAGTCTCTTGTCATTTTTTATTCTATCAATGGACAGAATCCGAAGACAAGATTACTTATTCTTCGTCTACGAATATCCAAATTTTTACACCTAATACTCCATAGATAGTCCGAATTGGATAGCAGCAATAATCAATTTTAGCGCGAATTGTTTGGAGGGGAAGTCTACCCTTTTTAATAGATTCGGCGCGTGCAATTTCTTTTCCTCCGAGACGACCCGCAATTTTTACTTTTACTCCCCTTATATCTGCTTTTTTAGTTAATTCAATGGCTTTTTTCATTGCCTTTCGGAATGAAACTCTATTTTTTAATTGGAAAGCTATATATTCTGCAAGAATGTTAGGCTGTCTATAAGGTTCTTTAACTTTTTCGATAGAAATATTAAATCTCTGGTTTACAGAGTTAATTTCCTTTTGTAGATCTTTCTCTAATTCTTCGATTGCTCCTTTTTTCTTTAATAAATTTGGGAATCCAATATGGATTATGACGTGGATCGTATCGATTTCTTTTTGGATTTCTATATGT
Organism: Triticum urartu; assembly: GCF_056163025.1. Taxonomy (NCBI): domain Eukaryota; kingdom Viridiplantae; phylum Streptophyta; class Magnoliopsida; order Poales; family Poaceae; genus Triticum; species Triticum urartu. Next base: position 39,551 of record NW_028260381.1, on the reverse strand, counting down.
GTAATTACTTCGGAACTTGAACCTGAGTCCATTTTTCTATTATGTGTAATTACTTCGGAACTTGAGTCTGATTCTATTTTTCTATTCGAGCCCTTTTTCCTATTCTTTTGTATATAGTTCTTGATACAATCCCTTATTTTTTTATCTTCCTGTAGACCTTCAGAATAATTTTTTGGTTGTGCGAACCAAAAGGAATGGTGTTTTTGGGTTGTACCAAGTCTGAAACCGAGTGGATTTATTTTTTGTCCCATATTTTTCTATTCTATATTTTTTTTACTGGGAATCGAAATCTTAGATGGATCTAAAGGTTATTTAGATTTCTTTACTATATTTAGTACAATTGTTATATGACACATGCTTTTTTTTATGGGGAAACTACGTCCTCGAGCTCGAGGTCTGAATTTCTTCATAATAGTACTCCTACTGACTTCGGCTTTAGTAATAAATAAATTCGCTTTGTCGAAATCCCTATAATGAGTAGCATTTGCGGCTGCCGAATAAACCAACTTTAAGATGGGATAAGATGCTCGATAGGGCATGAGGTTCAGTATCATAACAGTTTCCTCGTAGTAACGCCAGCGAATCTCGTCAAGAACTCTTTGTGCTTTGAAAACAGACATAGGGATACGTTTTTGTGCTTTGAAAACTCTCTCGAACTTAAGTAGACGATCGGTTGGAACTTTCCTTGCGAGTTTCCTTAGCCCACTTTTCTTCTTCTTTATCCTAGGGATATACTTTACTAGTTTGAAACTTGTCATAAATAAGGTTATTCCCCGCCTACCTTTACTTTATTTTGAATCTTTTTTTCTTCTTAATCTTTCTATTCAGAATTCAGTTAACGACGAGATTTAGTATCCTTTCTTGCATTTTCATAACTCGTGAAATGCCGAGTAGGCACGAATTCCCCCAATTTGCGACCTACCATAGGATTTGTTATGTAAATAGGTATATGTTCCTTTCCATTATGAATCGCGATTGTATGGCCAACCATTGTGGGTAGAATGCTAGATGCCCGGGACCACGTTACTATTGTTTCTTTCTCCTCCTTCATATTGACCTTTTCTATCTTTGCCAATAAATGATGAGCTACAAAAGGATTCGTTTTTTTTCGTGTCACAGCTGATTACTCCTTTTTTCCTTTTTAAAGAGTGGCATTCTATGTCCAATATCTCGATCGAAGTACGGAGGTCAGAATAAATAGAATAATGATCAATGGAAAAAAGAAAAAAATCCTTTAGCTGGATAAGGGGCGGATGTAGCCAAGTGGATCAAGGCAGTGGATTGTGAATCCACCATGCGCGGGTTCAATTCCCGTCGTTCGCCCATCGCATTATTGCAAATTCCAAAAATGCAATTTTCCATATTCCTAGTTACGTATTTACTTACGGCGACGAAGAATAAAACTATCGCTATATTTTTTCCTTTTCCTAGTTCTTCTTCCAAGCGCAGGATAACCCCAAGGGGTTGTGGGTTTTTTTCTACCAATGGGAGCTTTCCCTTCACCGCCCCCATGGGGGTGGTCCACAGGGTTCATAACTACCCCTCTTACTACGGGGCGTTTACCTAGCCAACACTTAGATCCGGCTCTACCCAAACTTTTTTGGTTCACCCCAACATTACCCACTTGTCCGACTGTTGCTAAGCAGTTTTGGGATACTAAACGGACCTCCCCAGATGGTAATCTTAAAGTGGCCGATTTACCCTCTTTTGCAATGAGTTTCGCTACAGCACCTGCTGCTCTAGCTAATTGCCCACCCCTTCCACGTGTGATTTCTATGTTATGCATGGCCGTGCCTAAGGGCATATCGGTTGAAGTAGATTCTTCTTTTCTCTCAAAAAACCCCTTCCCAAACTGTACAAGCTTCTTCCAAAGCATACGGCTTTCTAGATGTATATGACGATCTCTAGACAGATGGATCTTATATGAATCATATGATGAAGTACCACATGAGTGGATATATAGGAAAGGAATCCAAATCTGCCGAATCGCTCATGTTATGATCTTCTACATCCTAGGTCTCTGCGTTCCGTCATCTGGCTTATGTTCTTCATGTAGCATTCAGATCGAATGACTCTATGAAATTACGTCGATACTTCCACATATTATGGGTAACGTAGGAGACATCCCTATTTTCCCCCGGGGGTCTTAATTACCACTGCTTAGCTTTCAATTTGCCTCTGACCATCAAATTAAATGTGAATAACCCGTCCTCCTCTCTTTGAAACAAGGGGCGCTTCCGGTTCTGTGCGTGCTTCAAACAATTTTGTCTTCTCCATATTACCATATCTCTAGAGCCAATAATTTTCTATGAGGAACTACTGAACTCAATCACTTGCTGCCGTTACTCAACAGTTTTCTGTTGAGGTCTATCCCGTAGAGGTAGTCAAATTGGATCAGTGATCGATTTCTAGGTTTCGTCGTAAACCTAATTGGTTACTTCCAATTACGTAAATCAATAGTTCAAACCGCACTCAAAGGTAGGGCATTTCCCATTGATATAGGAACTTTTGTACCAGAAACAATAGTATCTCCAATTATAGCCCCTCTGGGATGTAAAACTATATCTCTTCTCACCATCCCCATAGTGTATGAGACAAATGTATGCATTTCGATTAGGGTCGTATTCTATGGTTACGATTCTACCAGATATGTCTTTTTGATTCCGTCGAAAATCTATTTTACGGTATAGGCGCTTATGACCTCCCCCTCTATGCCTTGCGGTAATGATTCCTCTGGAATTACGACCTTTACCACAACGGTGCCGTCCATGGATCAAATTATTTCGTGGATTGGATTTCACTTGCCTGTCTACGGTTCCCTTGCGTGTGCTCGGGATAGGTGTTTTGTATAAATGTTTCGCCGTATTATTAAGTATTCTCCTTTAGTTTTTTTCTCTATCTAGAAGTGGAATAGAATAACCCGGTTGAAGGGTAATGATCATACGTCTGTAATGCATTGTATGGCCCAGAATAGGTCCTATTCTTCTACCTTTTCCAGGTAGTCGATGGCTATTCACAGCTACCACCTTAACACCAAAGAAGAGTTCGACCCAATGCTTTATTTCTGTCTTAGTGAATCCCGATTCGACATTAAAAGTATATTGATTCTTTCCCAATAAACGAAGACTTTTTTCTGTAAATACTGCGTATTTGATTCCATCCATAAATCGACTTTCCCTCCTATGCTCTGAGTTCCAGTATCGATAAGAATTCGAGTTCTTATTGTTCTTATGTTATGGTATGAATATACCATACCAATTCGTTATGTATGGATGATGGATGAGATTCCATGGATAGAGAGCCAGTTCCAATAGACTTATGGAATGTTCCCGTTCGTGTGCATCCAGCAGGAATTGAACCCGCAAATTTACCAATTATGAGTTGGGCGCTTTAACCATTCAGCCATGGATGCTTAACAGGGATCATCGTACATCGTAAATAACCAATTTTCATATAGAAAGACATATCATAGAAAAATGAAATCGAAAATATTCCGAGATGGCAAATATTCGGAGATGACTATGAAAACACCTCTCTGGATCCTCGAATTGAAAGAGAGATTGAGAGGGATCAAGAATCCTAATTCTCGCTATTTGGAATGGATCCAATTCTATTGAGTCTGACTCATAGTGATCATTTCTCTTTAGCAAAGAATGACCTTGGTTATCAAAGGATTGAACAACCGGGATCCATTTACTTATGATACCTAGTTGGCATTGATAACAAGGATCTAATGAATTATGAGTTTAATAGATCCTCTTTAGCAGAAAGACGTATATTCCTTGCTCATTATCAGACAATCACTTATTCCCAAACCTCGTGTGGGACTAATCGTTTTCATTTACCATCTCATGGAAAACCCTTTTCGTTCCGCTTAGCCCTATCGGGTATTTTAGTGATAGGTTCTGTAGGAACTGGACGATCCTATTTGGTCAAATACCTAACGAAAAATTACGATTTTCCTTTCATTAAGGTACGAGGGCTTCTTATTCCACAAGAACGAAAGCACCTTTTCATTCTTTCATATACTAGGGGTTTTTACTTGGAAAAGACAATGTTCCATACTAAAGGATTCGGGTCCATAACCACGAGTTCCAGTGCACTAGATCTTGTAGCACTTAGCAACGAAGCCCTATCCATTAGTATTCCACATAAGAAATCCATTCTAGAAAAAAATACAATTAGATTAGCTCTTCATAGACAAACTTGGGGTTTGCGAGCCAAGGTAAGATCGGCTCGGGATCATGGGACCCTTTTCTATCAGATAGGAGGGGCTCTTGTACAAAATAGACTTACTAAGTAATAACCCCATAGAATCTATCTATATAAAGATAAAGAGGCAATCGTGTCAGGAAGCGGGTTTTTCTTTGGCCAAAAGGTACTTCGAACTTGGAACGAGCATGAAGAGATTAACGAGACTTCTTTCTCTTTTGAGTTTTTCTGGCGGACCTGCCGCGCAAGATCTTTGGTCTTCCCCTGGAACCGATGAAAAAAAGTGGATCGCTTCTTATGTACTCGCTCAGAATGATTCTTCTCTATCTATAGTTCATG
>NW_028260381.1:2500-17500 GCF_056163025.1 Triticum urartu | reverse complement strand
CATTTTGATGAGCCTCGCTTTGAGGAATTCATGGAATAATCCATTTTCATGGAATAATGAATTAAGGAAGAAAGGATATGAGTCTACCGCTTACAAGAAAAGATCTCATGATAGTCAATATGGGCCCTCAACACCCATCAATGCATGGTGTTCTTCGACTGATCGTTACTCTCGATGGTGAGGATGTTATTGATTGTGAACCCATATTAGGGTATTTACACAGAGGAATGGAAAAAATCGCGGAAAACCGAACTATTATACAATACTTACCTTATGTAACAAGGTGGGATTATTTAGCTACTATGTTTACAGAAGCAATAACAGTAAATGCACCAGAATTCTTGGAGAATATTCAAATACCACAAAGAGCCAGCTATATTAGGGTAATTATGTTAGAATTAAGCCGGATAGCTTCTCACTTGCTATGGCTTGGACCTTTTATGGCGGATCTCGGCGCACAGACTCCTTTTTTCTATATTTTTAGAGAGAGAGAATTAATATATGATCTATTTGAAGCTGCTACAGGTATGCGAATGATGCACAATTACTTTCGCATCGGAGGAGTAGCCGCCGATCTACCTTATGGATGGATCGATAAATGTTTAGATTTCTGTGATTATTTTTTACGCGGAGTTGTTGAATATCAACAACTTATTACACAGAATCCAATTTTTTTAGAGCGAGTTGAAGGAGTAGGTTTTATTAGCGGAGAAGAAGCAGTAAATTGGGGCTTATCGGGACCGATGTTACGAGCTTCTGGAATACAATGGGATCTTCGTAAAGTAGATCCTTATGAGTCTTACAACCAATTTGATTGGAAAGTCCAATGGCAAAAAGAAGGGGATTCGTTAGCTCGCTATTTAGTACGAATTGGTGAAATGAGGGAATCCATCAAAATAATTCAACAAGCTGTAGAAAAAATTCCTGGAGGACCTTATGAAAATTTAGAAGTCCGACGCTTTAAGAAAGAAAATAATTCTGAATGGAATGATTTTGAGTATAAATTTCTTGGTAAAAAACCTTCGCCCAATTTTGAATTGTCAAGACAAGAGCTTTATGTAAGAGTAGAAGCCCCAAAAGGTGAATTAGGGATTTATCTAGTAGGAGATGATAGCCTTTTCCCCTGGAGATGGAAAATCCGTCCACCCGGGTTTATTAATTTGCAAATTCTTCCTCAGCTAGTTAAAAAAATGAAATTGGCTGATATCATGACGATATTAGGTAGTATAGATATCATTATGGGGGAAGTTGATCGTTGAAATGATAATAGATAGGGTAGAGGTAGAAACTATCAATTCTTTTTCGAAATTGGAATTATTAAAAGAAGTCTATGGACTGATATCGATTCTACCCATTTTGACCCTCCTTTTGGGAATAACAATAGAGGTACTCGTAATTGTGTGGTTAGAAAGAGAAATATCTGCGTCGATACAACAACGTATTGGTCCTGAATATGCTGGCCCCCTGGGCCTGCTTCAAGCTATAGCAGATGGGACTAAGCTACTTTTTAAAGAAGATATTCTGCCATCCCGAGGAGATATTTCTTTATTTAGCATTGGACCCTCTATAGCAGTCATATCAGTTTTATTAAGTTTTTTAGTTATCCCTTTGGGATATCATTTTGTTTTAGCCGATCTTAGTATTGGTGTTTTTTTATGGATTGCCATTTCAAGTATAGCTCCTATTGGTCTTCTTATGGCAGGATATAGCTCAAATAATAAATATTCTTTTTCAGGCGGTCTACGAGCTGCTGCTCAATCCATTAGTTATGAAATACCATTAACTTTTTGTGTGCTAGCAATATCTCTACGTGTGATTCGTTAAAATAGATCTTTTTCCTATAAAATCCATTAACTATTTATATTCCTTTTCTTATTTAGTATTTGGGTTGGTAAGTTAAACTAGATAGCTATATGAGTGAAACAAAACAGCTTATAAATTTGTAGTAAAAAGAAAAAATCTCATTTCCTACGTACAAGAAAAAAGTGGAAGTAAACATAAGCAGTGTAAACTCTTTATCCCAAGGTTGATATTTTTTAATTAGTCATCATATCTTGAAGCGGCCAAGAATAAAGGATTCACGATATGGAATTCCATTACTAGAATACTCCTAGTTATTACTATAACTTAATAATCCATAAGAAGAATCCACCAAAAGTTAGTGAAGGGTTAGGAACACTAAAGTACATAAAGGATTAGTAATGGAAAATCTAAAACATTAGAGATTTTTGCCCATAAAAGGAATCATAATAAGGACTTGCAATTTGTAGAAATTATCAAGTAGTACTTTCTTCGGATTCCGATCCAGAGTATGTTCCCATTCACTTGTTAAGGAAATGGCTATCAAGAACGAATTAACCCTTTATCCATTTTTTCTTTTTAAATACCCCCTCCCTGGGGAAAGAAGAATAGTAAAAAAGATATGGAGTGCACTAGAAAAAATTTTCATTATTTCCTTCCTCTATCCATATTCATGCAGAATTGCTCATGAACTAATACCCAACTCTTTCCATTTATTAATTGAATTCCTATAACAAGTAACAAGTGTTTTATTCCAAGATTAAGTTATTACTGAACAAAGAAAAATTTTCATTATATTATAAAGGATGAGATCAATTCGGAAGCGCTTTTTCTTATTCTAGCAGACGGAATTCCTTTGGTCTAATTTAGGACTTTCAAATCTATTTTATTTTATCTAATTCTATCTACGCCCCCGGGGCTAGGAACAAAACAGTCCTTTCCTTTTTCTGATCATAGAGAAGCCGTATGAAGCTAAGGTTTCATGTACGGTTTTGAAATAGCGGTGGGAACTGTGATGTTATCACCGACTATGATTATCTAACAGTTCAAGTACAGTTGATATAGTTGAAGCACAGTCAAAATACGGTTTTTTTGGATGGAATATTTGGCGTCAGCCTATAGGTTTTCTGGTTTTTTTAATTTCTTCTTTGGCAGAATGTGAAAGATTACCCTTTGATTTACCAGAAGCGGAGGAAGAATTAGTAGCAGGTTACCAAACTGAATATTCCGGTATCAAATATGGTTTATTTTATCTTGTTTCTTACCTAAATTTATTAGTTTCTTCTTTATTTGTAACAGTTCTCTACTTGGGCGGGTGGAATTTATCTATTCCCTATATATCCTTTTTTGATTTTTTCCAAATGAATAAAGCAGTTGGAATTTTGGAAATGACAATGGGTATATTTATTACATTAACTAAAGCTTATTTATTTCTCTTCATTTCTATCACAATAAGATGGACTTTACCGAGGATGAGAATGGATCAGTTATTAAATCTTGGATGGAAATTTCTTTTACCTATTTCCCTGGGCAATCTCTTATTAACAACCTCTTCTCAACTTGTTTCACTATAAATAAGATAATACAATAATAGTAAGAATATTTTCAACACAAAAGCTCTCTCAAACAAGAGAAAGAAACATATCTTTTTCATAGATATTTAGAATGAATATGTTCCCTATGGTAACTGGGTTCATGAGTTATGGTCAACAAACAATACGTGCTACAAGGTACATAGGTCAAAGTTTCATAACTACCTTATCCCACACAAATCGTTTACCTATAACGATTCACTACCCTTATGAAAAATCAATTACACCAGAGCGTTTCCGAGGGCGAATCCACTTTGAATTTGATAAATGTATTGCTTGTGAAGTATGTGTTCGCGTATGTCCGATAGATTTACCCGTTGTGGATTGGAGATTTGAAAAGGATATTAAAAGAAAACAATTGCTTAATTATAGTATTGATTTCGGAGTTTGTATATTTTGTGGCAATTGTGTTGAGTACTGTCCAACAAGCTGTTTATCAATGACTGAAGAATATGAACTTTCTACCTATGATCGTCATGAATTGAATTACAATCAAATTGCTTTAAGTCGGTTACCAATCTCCATAATGGGAGATTACACAATTCAAACAATTAGGAATTCGTCTGAAAGTAAAATAAACAAAGAAAAATCTTCGAATTCAAGAACGATTACTGATTACTAAACTTTGATTTTGTCTTTCTGTTATAAAAATCTAATAATTCTTTATTAAACTTTAAAATTAAACTATAAAGAAAAACGAAAAACTACTGCTTATTGGAAATTATTTCTTATTTTAAATCAGACTAGATTTTCGTGATATAATATAATTTATAACTATAAGTTTATACACAAAAAAATACCCTAATCCTTTTTTCCTTCCTTGAATCCTTTAGTTTTAGTCAGTTCATGAAAAATTTTATACTATTAATTTCTTTTTATCCATAATGGATTTACCTGGACCAATACATGAGATTCTTATGCTATTTGGGGGATTTGTTCTTCTACTAGGGGGTCTAGGAGTAGTATTACTTACCAACCCCATTTATTCTGCCTTTTCGCTGGGATTAGTTCTTGTTTGTATATCCTTATTCTATTTTTTATTAAATTCCTACTTTGTAGCTGTCGCACAACTTCTTATTTATGTGGGAGCCATAAATGTCTTGATCATATTCGCTGTAATGTTCGTAAATGGCTCAGAATGGTCTAAAGATAAGAATTATTGGACTATTGGAGATGGGTTCACTTCACTCGTTTGTATAACTATTGTTTTTTCACTAATGACTACTATCCCAGATACGTCGTGGTATGGAATTCTTTGGACTACAAGATCAAACCAAATAGTAGAACAGGGTCTCATAAATAATGTTCAACAAATTGGAATTCATTTAGCAACCGATTTTTATCTTCCGTTTGAACTCATTTCCATAATTCTTCTAGTTTCTTTAATAGGTGCAATTACTATGGCTCGGCAATAAGAAAACTTAGAAAAAGTACAAATTATAAGAATTGCAAATCTAAAATAAATAACTAAAGAATCACAATTTTGATTTAGTAAAATCCATCTACTGCCAACAAATACCTCCTTTTTTTTTTTTTTTTTTTTCTTTTGTTGTGTAATTGTTCTATTGTAATTAATTGAATCGGTTCAATTCTTGCCCTCATATTGAAATGAATCGAGATTGATAAGGAGTTAGTTAATGATGTTTGAGCATGTACTTTTTTTGAGTGTCTATTTATTTTCGATTGGTATCTATGGATTGATCACAAGCCGAAACATGGTTAGAGCTCTAATATGTCTTGAACTTATACTGAATTCAATTAATCTAAATCTCGTAACATTTTCTGATCTATTTGATAGTCGCCAATTAAAAGGAGATATTTTCGCAATTTTTGTTATAGCCCTTGCAGCTGCTGAAGCCGCTATTGGACTATCCATTCTTTCTTCCATCCATCGTAATAGGAAATCCACTCGTATCAATCAATCTAATTTATTGAATAATTAGACTTTTGAATAATTAGACATAGAATCCTCTAAACAAAGGCGCACATATTAAAATAAATAGAAATCAATACTATTTTCTTAGTATTATTTGAGAATATCCATTTTTTTTAGTAGATTATTGCATAGTATTCTTTTTCACTTAAATGAATTTTTGTATTTGTAATTCATTGATATTGCAATTTGAATATTGCAATAATTTATATTGAAAAGACGATAGCCAATTTATTGGCTAATTCGAATTCGTCTGTACAATTCGTAAAATTCTTTCTTATTTCTTATTTATTGTTGAAATCCAAAATTAAAGTCTCTTGGCTCTCTTCACGCTTTCTCACAAACAGATTAAAAAATAGATTTTTTTTTTTGAAGTTTGGATAAACCATTGCTTCGTCTGGTGTCTACAATACATATGACTCATTATAGTACTAATTTCATTTTTACCAGATCGAAAAATTTTATGTTGAAAAGAAAAATTTATAGATCCAATGTCACATTCCGTAAAAATTTACGATACATGTATAGGATGCACTCAATGTGTACGAGCTTGTCCAACAGATGTATTAGAAATGATACCCTGGGATGGATGTAAAGCCAAGCAAATTGCTTCCGCGCCGAGAACCGAAGATTGTGTGGGTTGTAAGAGATGTGAATCTGCCTGCCCGACAGATTTTTTAAGTGTCCGCGTTTATTTAGGGCCTGAAACAACACGTAGCATGGCTCTATCTTATTGATACGTTACAAAAAACTTCACTCGAATCGTCTGATTCCTCTTTACCGAAGAAGCCTGTGCTCGAAATAATCGAGCACGGGCTTTTCTGGTCAAAACGTATCTTGTCTTTATCACTTTATCATGAGTTATTTTCCTTGGTTAACAATACTTGTTGTTTTGCCGATATTTGCAGGTTCATTAATTTTCTTTTTACCTCATAAGGGAAACAAAGTCGTTAGGTGGTATACTATATCTATTTGTTTATTAGAATTCCTTCTAATGACTTATGCGTTCTGTTATCATTTCCAACTGGAGGATCCCTTAATCCAATTAAAGGAGGATTATAAATGGATAGATGTCTTCGATTTCCACTGGAGATTGGGAATCGATGGACTTTCATTAGGATCTATTTTATTGACAGGATTTATCACTACTTTAGCTACTTTAGCAGCTTGGCCAATTACACGGAATTCGCGATTATTCTATTTCCTGATGCTCGCAATGTATAGTGGTCAAATAGGATTATTTTCTTCGCGAGACCTTTTACTTTTTTTTATCATGTGGGAGTTAGAATTAATTCCTGTTTACTTACTTTTATCCATGTGGGGGGGGAAGAGGCGTCTATATTCAGCTACAAAGTTTATTTTGTATACTGCAGGCGGTTCCATTTTTTTCTTAATCGGAGTTCTGGGTATGGGCTTATATGGTTCCAACGAACCAGGATTAGATTTGGAAAGATTAATTAATCAATCATACCCTGCAACCTTGGAAATACTTTTATATTTTGGCTTCCTTATTGCTTATGCTGTCAAATTGCCGATTATACCCCTACATACGTGGTTACCAGATACCCATGGGGAAGCACATTATAGTACATGTATGCTTTTAGCGGGAATATTATTAAAGATGGGAGCATATGGATTGATTCGGATCAACATGGAATTGTTACCTCATGCTCATTATCTATTTTCGCCCTGGTTAGTAATAATAGGAGCGATCCAAATAATCTATGCAGCTTCAACTTCTCTTGGTCAACGAAATTTCAAAAAAAGAATAGCTTATTCCTCTGTATCTCACATGGGTTTCATAATTATAGGAATTGGTTCCATAACCAACATTGGACTCAATGGAGCTATTTTACAAATATTATCCCATGGATTTATTGGTGCTACACTTTTTTTCTTGGCAGGAACCGCTTCTGATAGAATGCGTCTTGTTTATCTCGAAGAACTGGGGGGAATATCTATCCCAATGCCTAAAATTTTTACCATGTTTAGTAGCTTTTCAATGGCTTCTCTTGCCTTACCAGGAATGAGTGGTTTTGTCGCAGAATTAGTAGTATTTTTTGGACTAATTACTAGTCCAAAATTTCTGTTAATGCCAAAAACACTAATTACTTTTGTAATGGCAATTGGAATGATATTAACTCCTATTTATTTATTATCTATGTTACGCCAGATGTTCTATGGATACAAGCTATTTAATGTTCCAAACGCAAATTTTGTGGATTCTGGACCACGAGAACTCTTTATTTTAATCTGTATCTTTTTACCAGTAATAGGAATTGGTATTTATCCAGATTTTGTTCTCTCCCTATCCGTTGACAGGGTAGAGGCTCTCTTATCCAATTATTATCCTAAATAGGTTTGCTTTTTTTTACTCGTCTGCTCTATTAATGCAGAAATAAGTAAAAAAGTATATAATGCAGAAATAAGTAAAAAAGTATAATTAGATCTATCTCGAATTTTTGAGAACCCTTTGATAAGGCGTTCAAGGGGTTCTCAAATAAAACATAAAAGTAAAAACCTTCATTTCATGAAGGTTTTATTTTATGTAATCATTTAGGTGTTAATGTAAACGAACCATAACTATGTAAGCCTATTCCTAATAGATTTATACCAAAATAACAAATCCAAATTATAAGAAATCCTATCAAAGCTATAAGTGCAGAATTCGTACCCTTCCAATTTGGATTTGTTCTACTATGTAAATAAATTGCGAATATGGTCCAAGTAATAAATGCCCAAGTTTCCTTAGGATCCCAATTCCAATAGGATCCCCAGGCCTCATTAGCCCATACTGCTCCACAAAGAATACCTACGGTTAAAAGGGTAAATCCTAGGCTAATGACACGATAACTCCAAGAATCCAAACGCTCCGTTAATTGATATTTGTAATAATTTGGAAATGAAGGGACAGAGGTTCTTTTTAAAGCACTTCTTTTTGCATAAAAATATTTAATATCACTAAAGAAAAATGTTTTATTTAAAACATTTTTTTTCTTTTTAGAAAAGAAATGGAAATTATTTCGAAATCTAATGATTAGAATAGCGGCAGATAATAAGGATCCGCACAAAAGAGTTGCATAGCTTAATAACATCATACTGACATGCATCATTAACCACTGAGATTGTAGAGCAGGTACTAGTATCGTGGATTGATGCATTTCAGTTAAAAGACCCGATGTGGCAAAGCCTTGCGTTAAAATAGTACTTGGCGTAGTTATTGTGCTTAAATCATTTTTAGAGTTCTGTATTTTAGGAATGGTATGAAGAATATACAGGGCCCATGAAAGGAAGATCAATGACTCATATAAATTACTTAATGGAAAATGTCCCGAGGAAGCCCAACGAGAAACTAAGAATCCTGTTATAGAGAAAAAAGTAACTATCATTCCTTTTTCTGACGAATCGCGTAATCCTCCAAGTTCACGAACTAATAAGGTTATAAAATGAATCGTAATCACAATTGAAATCGTTGAGAAAGAGATATGAGTTAGTATATGTTCTAAAGTTGCAAATAGCATAAGGGGAAGGTCCCATTACAAAATTGTAAATTTCGAATTGATTTCTAATCTATTGTATTCTTTTTCAAGAATGCCGCCACTCGGATTCGAACCGAGATGCTTGAGCACTGCTTCCTAAGAGCAGCGTGTCTACCAATTTCACCATGGCGGCTAACTTCAAATAATAGGTAACTTAAAAGAATAATAGCTATTATCTTGGGAATCGTCGATATTGGGAAAGTCCATAAAATTTAGGAACATTAGAGTTTTCATTAAAATAGACTTCGTTTGGTAGTATCGTTTCCATTTTTTTTTTTTACAATAAACTCTTGCTTTGCCCAATAGAAACACAAACACTGCTTGAAAGAGTTGGAACTTCTTTTTTCTAACTTGCAATTATAGAACTAATTTTTTCTAATTAATTTCCCCTTTACATTTTGAAAATTCTTTCAATACAATGAAAAAAATCCAAAAGGGTTTCTATTTAATGATGAAATTAAAATAAAATGGATAAATAGAAAAGGCTTTTTGGATTTTTTAAAAATTTCTAGAATGAAAGTCTTTATGCTCTTATTAATAAGATTTACTAACCTTATGATTTTGGAGAAGATAGGTGGAAGTTGTAAGTCCTATTGTAAGAATACTCCACTTTTCATAATTTTCCTAATAGAATATGAGGATTCTATTAGGAAAATTATGAAAAGTTCATTGATAGGAAAAGAATACTTAGCACACAGTATACCAAACAAAACTTTTTTTTTCTTGTATATATAAGATAAGAGGGGTTTTTTGTTCTAAGAATATTGTACCGAGTAATTCGACACATAAAAGTACATTCAAAGAAGAATCCAAATTATTAAATAATTGGAATTCTTTTTTGATAAGTCAATTCATATTATTCCAAAATCTTATTATTTGTTTGTTGCCCAGAAAAACCCTTTGGTTTTGGATGCTCATTACCGCTCGAAAATGATCTTGATTTTACTAAAGAATAAGATTGTACTATGGAAAAATAAGTCTTTTTCTTCCAAATATTTTTACGAATACGCTTTTTTGACATTGAAGTACGTTTTTTTGGAACTGCCATTCAAAAAGGAAATTACTTTTTTCTAGTTGTATGTGAAAGACATCTATTGCTGCAAATCAATCCTTCTTTCTTCTTTTTATTAGTATTTATACTTAGATACTGAAAGATACTTAAATTTTGAATTATTTTTTACTTCATTTTGTCTAATGCGGATAAGACAACAAGAATTTTTTAACATTTTTTCTTTATATATTTTATACTTTTTTTTTAATAATATAGAATATATAGAAGGGTTTCTCATTTAAATCTATTTATATCTATTTATATATCAAGTATACTCCATATATAGATATATGGTATGGAAGCCTATCCCCCATATAAGATAAGACGGGGGGATAAAAAGAAGGGAAAATGAAAATAGTTAATTAAGTTCAGAATGGTATTCCATAAAGGAAAGGAATTCCAATCAAAACAAAAAATACTGAGTCTCTTAAACAAGACATTCTAAAACTTAGGTAATTTATAGTCATTAGAATTTTAGTTCTATATGAAGTAAGGACTATTCGATAATTTCTTATAAACATAGGTTTTCATTGGAATTCACTCAATCAGTTAATTATGGAACAAGAGAGCTGTTTCATCTTTGTTTTAAAGAAATATAAAAATGAATTATGAATAGAAAGTAAAATGATTCCACTTTTTTTTTTTTATTTTTATAAATATCTTTATTTAGTTAATAAAATAACTTCGTTACCTAGTTATTTTATTAACTTTTTTAATTTAACCAACTAAACCCATTCTTAATTTTTAATTATTTCAATGAGATAAATTTTGGAAAAATTAAGAATTTCAGTATTTTTTCTTATTCTTTTTATTTATTCTTTCAGAAAGAGATAAGAATTGGTTTGGTGAATCGGAAACAATTTTATAGAAAAATTGAAGTAAAAATTGAAGTAAAAATTGCAATTTCTTTTCTTATGGAACATACATATCAATATGCATGGGTAATCCCTCTTCTCCCACTTCCAGTTATTATGTCAATGGGATTTGGCCTTATTCTTATTCCGACAGCAACAAAAAATCTTCGTCGCATATGGGCTTTTCCTAGTGTTTTACTCTTAAGTATAGCTATGGTATTCTCAGTTCAACTGTCTATTCAACAAATAAATGGAAGTTCGATCTATCAATATCTATGGTCTTGGACCGTCAATAATGATTTTTCTTTAGAATTTGGATACTTGATTGACCCACTTACTTCTATTATGTTAATACTAATTACTACTGTAGGAATCCTGGTTCTTATTTATAGTGATGGTTATATGTCTCACGATGAAGGATATTTGAGATTTTTTGTTTATATAAGTTTTT
Source organism: Triticum urartu (assembly GCF_056163025.1). NCBI lineage: Eukaryota > Viridiplantae > Streptophyta > Magnoliopsida > Poales > Poaceae > Triticum > Triticum urartu. Next base: position 6,280 of record NW_028260381.1, on the reverse strand, counting down.
TCAATACTTCCATGTTGGGATTGGTTACTAGCTCCAATTTGATACAAATTTATTTTTTTTGGGAACTCGTGGGAATGTGTTCTTATTTATTGATAGCTTTTGGTTTACACGACCAATCGCAGCGAGTGCTTGTCAAAAAGCTTTTGTAACTAATCGTGTAGGGGATTTTGGTCTATTATTAGGAATTTTAGGTTTTTTTTGGATAACAGGTAGTTTAGAGTTTAGGGATTTGTTCAAAATAGCTAATAACTGGATTCCTAATAATGGAATTAACTCTTTACTTACTACTTTGTGTGCTTTTTTATTATTCCTTGGTGCAGTTGCGAAATCCGCACAATTCCCTCTTCACGTATGGTTACCCGATGCTATGGAAGGGCCCACTCCTATTTCGGCTCTTATACACGCAGCAACTATGGTTGCTGCGGGAATTTTTCTTCTAGCTCGACTTCTTCCTCTTTTCATATCTTTACCTTTGATAATGAGTTTTATTTCTTTAGTAGGTACAATAACACTATTCTTAGGAGCTACTTTAGCTCTTGCTCAGAGAGATATTAAAAGAAGCTTAGCCTATTCTACAATGTCTCAATTGGGTTATATGATGTTAGCTCTAGGTATAGGTTCTTATCAAGCTGCTTTATTCCATTTGATCACTCATGCTTATTCAAAAGCTTTATTGTTCTTGGGATCCGGATCCGTTATTCATTCAATGGAACCTCTTGTTGGATATTCACCAGATAAAAGTCAAAATATGGTTCTTATGGGCGGTTTAAGAAAATACATTCCAATCACAAGAACTACTTTTTTATGGGGTACACTTTCTCTTTGTGGTATTCCACCTCTTGCTTGCTTCTGGTCCAAAGATGAAATCCTTAGTAATAGTTGGTTGTATTCGCCCTTTTTTGGAATAATAGCCTCCTTTACTGCAGGATTAACTGCCTTTTATATGTTTCGGATATATTTACTTACATTTGATGGGTATTTGCGTGTTCATTTTCAAAATTACAGTAGCACTAAAGAGAGTTCCTTGTATTCAATATCCTTATGGGGAAAAAGGATACCCAAAGGAGTGAATAGGGATTTCGTTTTATCAACAACGAAGAGTGGAGTTTCTTTTTTTTCACAAAATATACCAAAAATTCAAGGTAATACAAGAAATAGGATAGGATCCTTTACTACGTCTTTTGGGGCTAAAAAAACTTTTGCCTATCCGCATGAAACGGGAAATACTATGTTATTTCCTCTTCTTATATTACTACTTTTCACTTTGTTCATTGGATTCATAGGAATCTCTTTTGATAATGGAGGAATTGGTAATGGAATAGCAGAGTTAACCATATTATCAAAGTGGTTAACTCCCTCAATAAACTTTACCCAGGAAAGTTCTAATTCTTTTGTAAATTCATATGAATTTATTACTAATGCAATTTCTTCTGTAAGTCTAGCTATCTTTGGTTTATTCATAGCATATATCTTCTATGGATCCGCTTATTCTTTTTTCAGAATTTGGATTTAATAAACTCTTTTTACAAAGGAAATCCTAAAAAGAATTTTTAGATCAAGTAAAAAAAAATATATACAGTTGGTCATATAATCGTGGTTATATAGATATTTTCTATACTAGGGTCTTTACCCTCGGTATAAGAGGGTTAACCGAACTCACGGAGTTTTTTGATAAGGGTGTTATTGATGGAATTACCAATGGAGTGGGTCTTGCTAGTTTTTGTATAGGAGAGGAAATTAAATATGTAGGGGGAGGTCGAATCTCGTCTTATTTATTCTTTTTTTTATGTTATGTATCTGTGTTTTTATTCTTTTTTCTTTCTTAAGTTAAGGAATTTACAACAAGTCTCTTGCAAAAATAACTATCCTATCCCCTTTCTACAATCTCTCTATATCCTTGTTACATAAGGTAAGTATTGTATAATAGTTCGGTTTTCCGCGATTTTTTCCATTCCTCTGTGTAAATACCCTAATATGGGTTCACAATCAATAACATCCTCACCATCGAGAGTAACGATCAGTCGAAGAACACCATGCATTGATGGGTGTTGAGGGCCCATATTGACTATCATGAGATCTTTTCTTGTAAGCGGTAGACTCATATCCTTTCTTCCTTAATTCATTATTCCATGAAAATGGATTATTCCATGAATTCCTCAAAGCGAGGCTCATCAAAATGAAAAATCTAAGACTACTATAAGACTACTAAAAAAATAATAAAACAAGAAAAAAATTTGAACGATTAAATTACTGCTCCCGAATATTCAACTGACCGATTAATTTCTTATAACGTACTCTATTTTTCTTTGCCAAATAAGCAGCAAACGTCGACGTTTTCCCAAAAGTCTTCGTAGACCTCTTTCCGATGAAAAATCTTTTTTGTGTAATTCCAAATGTGAAGCAAGTCTCCGTATCTTATTGGTGAAACTGAATACTTGAAATTCAACAGAACCCCTGTTTTCTTCTTTTTCTTCTTTAACCATAAATCCAAAAATTTTTCTACCTCCTTTCTTTTTCATGTATTTTTCTGATCAGGAAAAATACAAAATTATGTCAGTTATTTGAAGTTATTCTAATCTCGTACACACACAAATTTGCAATTATTCATCTACTACTGGAATTTGGATTTATTTTATCGATGCAAATTGGATTTGGATAGAAGGGTACATTCTTTCTAATATTTTAGATAGAAGAAATGTTTCTTCTATCTAAAATATTAGAAAGAATTTTGCTGATTTATTTATTGCTATATGCAATTTATGGAATTGATACACCATTTAATTGATATCATTTAGCAAAATGAAACACAGCATATGCATCCATCTTTTGGCTCGAGAATTTCACGGGATAGAGATATGGTATAAGAAATAGACTATTAAGTAACTCTAAATGAATTGTGGATACATCTGTATCCTTAACATACTGAAACGATTGTCATTATTCGTATCAAACCAATAGCGATTCATACAAGCTAAATCTTCTAATCAATGGTGGGCCAATAATGAATTTTTTTGCATATGTATTAAGACGCTTGGCCTGATTTCGAAATTGTCCAGAGTTTTATATGTTGTTTTCATTGCAAAATGATGGGTCTCCTTCCATAACTTTCCAATTACGAGTACGAGAATTGAAAGACATGAAAATTCTCAATTCTCTACGGCGTCTAGTAGATAGAAACAAGAAAATCAGAAGAATCTTTCTCTCTATTCACTATCATTCCGCGTCTTCGACTTCTATTAGTTTCTTTTCTTCTTTAATGCAATAGCTATAGTTTGATATAAGAATCCATTTCTCAAAGTAATGGAAACCATTCTCTTATAGGAAATGGTTCGAAAATCGCTATTCCACCTTTTAGGTATCGTGAAAAGTGATACCTGTGAAGATCGTGCATTTCAGTCAAATTCAGATCCGTTTTTCGAGTCCATGATATAATATAACCAAATTGGATAGATCTTCCACCTGTTTAGCTAAGAAAGAATAGATACAGAGGTGGATAATAGATCGATATGAAGATCATGAGCTGCCCCATAATGAAATCGCCAGTAGTCGCGAATATCTCCTTCTTCCCTAATCCAAGATTGGAGAAAGAAGATCTAAGAGGGACCTATGGAGAATGTAGTCAGAAATCCATAATAGAGTCCGACCACAACGACCGAATTAATTATCCTCATCGAGAAACTTAGACTACTAAATAGAAAAGATTTGAAAATCATGGCATGGGTCTCCTTTTTTTCTTTCTTTAGAGTTTTCTATATGCACAATTTCTCGATGTTTCGATGA